>NW_026045946.1:0-300000 GCF_023898315.1 Schistocerca nitens
GCAATGCCCAGGCGTGTCAAGGCCATTATTACGGCCAGAGGTGGTTGTTCTGGTTACTGATTTCTCAAGATCTGTGCACCCAAATTGCGTGAAAATGTAATCACATGTCAGTTCTAGTATTTGTCCAATGAATACGCTTTATCATCTGCATTTCTTCTTGGTGTAGCAATTTTAATTGGCATTAGTGTATTAAATAACCCTCCACGTCACTCTTATGACGACTGATATCAATTGGGAATTACGACGACAAATGTTAAGTAATTAGCACACATGCAGAATTCGTCGGAAATGCTAGACAAACAGGCCTCTACGTAGAATTAGTGGAAGCAACGTAAAACTGGGCAGCAAAAACTCACTCACTCTCACTCTCTCTCTCTCTCTCTCTCTCTCTCTCTGTCTCTCTCTCTCTCTCTCTCTCTCTCTCTCTCTCCAGGGGAATTTTCAGAGTACTGTTTTAGCTTTTTCTTGCACCCTTATTACATGTGTTCTCTCAGAATGGGCTCCTTTCCGCTAGTCAGGCCTAATTATTCCGGTTTTCTTGGGTTTCTCAGCCAGGTCAACTGTGCAGTCGCAAAGTTGTCTGCCTAAAAGTTTTTGTATCCGGTATATCCGTCTGTGATGACACTGCTTCCTTCAGGTCTTATTACTGCACCGATTCGTTTTGTTGTTTCAGTTTTTACTTTACTCCGACGTACATGGACGTCCACAGCTTGTGTAATTCACCTGGTTGGTTCCATGTCCTTAAACTGCCCAAGAAAATTATCGTACGATTTTATGCATTTTAATAAATGTCGCCATGCTTAGCAATTTCTTTATGTGCTCGTAGTCTGCATGTTCTTTTTTCTGTATAATGTGGACCTAATATTTTCTTGACTACTTTTGTTCTCTCTTTAATATCATTCTCTCAGTTTAAAATAAGCATTTCAGACCCATAAACATACCTTGCTTTTATGTTTGTGTTGTAAAGTCTCAATATTTTGAGATGCGTTTTTTTATAGCTCTCTTTTGCAAATCGAGAGGTTTCTATCCATTTTGTGACAAACGAATGGCCTTGCCTGTGTGCTAAAAGTTTGTGAAACTGTCTCTATTTTGCTAGATTCAGTTTTCAAAATTCTGTGTGCCAGGTCGTTGCTAGACTCTTTCTTTCCAAATTACTGCTCGATAGTTACTCCTTCTGCTGTTTCTGCAAGAACTTCTATTGGTTTCTGTACTGTTGAATGCCCTGACTTAGAATATACAGGTGTTTCACACTTACGTACTAACCTGAGGGTATTCTTTGAGAAAAATAAATATATTTTTGCCGCGCGGGATTAGCCGAGTGGTCTAGGGCGCTGCAGTCATGGACTGTGGGGCTGGTCCCGGCGGAGAATCGAGTCCTCCCTCGGGCATGGGTGTGTGTGTTTGTCCTGAGGATAAGTTGGGTTAAGTAGTATGTAAGGTTGGGGACTGATGGCCTTAGCAGTTAAGTCCCATAAGATTTTAAAAAAAATATATTTTTCCTTATTTATTTTTCCCCAAGGAATACGTAGTAGATTAATCCACAATAATCTAACACCCAATATATTATTATTATTTTCGATTGTTACCTTTTAAGAGAGCGATTGAACTTGAGTAATCATGATGGTTTTCTTCCTCTTTTGTTCTTCCCAAATTCTCTTCATCATCATCATCATCAGCCAATTCAATCATTAGATGATGTGGCCTCTTTGAGTCGTGGATTCAGGTAGGCTTTCAGAAGTCTTCTCCAAGTGGGACGGTCTTGGGCAGTTCTCTGCCAGGTGTTACCAGCGATGTCTTTGTCCCATCCGTCTGGTGGTCTTCCTCTAGGCCTCCGGTGCTCTCTCGGACTCCAATCCAGTACTAGCTTCGTCCATCTGTTGTCTTTTCATCTTGCGACGTGGCCAGCCCACTGCCATTTCAAGGAACCTACTCTCTCTAAGATGCCATTAACCTTCGTCACAGACCGGATGTCATCCGCCCTTTTCCAGTCCTTTCTTGTATAGCCCAGCATTGACCTCTACATGGCTCTCTGTGCTGTCCTAAGTTTCCCTTTTGTGAATGAGTTGAGTGTCCATGTCTCGCAGCCATACGCCATCACAGGAAGAATGCATTGATCAAATACTGCTTTCTTCAGATTTACTGTCATTTTTGATCTGAATACTTTTGAATTCTTCCCAAATGCTTGCCAGCCAAGCTTGATGCGTCGATAGATTTCTGGCCTTGTGTCTCCTTTCATATTTATAATCTGGCGAAGGTAGACATATTCACTGACCTCTTCTAGTAGACTGTCCTTGACTTTCACATCTCCAGCTGGGACCCATTTGTTGGATATTACTTTGAAAGGGTACAGTACCGCCCGACATTGAAAATAGGTACAACATACTTCATTATTTTTGTCAGAACAACACATTTTTTTTTGTAAAATAACTCAATTTCAATTAATACAGCGAAGCCGGATACCAGTGTGGGAAAGAATGACAATTTATTTATTTAATTGATCACATGTGCACTCCCACAAAATAAATCCCTACATCCAGTTTGGTGAGATCTGTGAAATGAATGAATGTATGGTCGTCTGCTAACCGCAGATGGTGAATGTGAGTATATGATCATCTTTGAGACGATCCTTTGGCCACCTTTGGTGGGACCAAAGAGATGAAATTTACCTGAGCTTTGAGCATCTGAAATGTGGCTGACCAATACGGTAGCATGGTCTTCCACCACCTCGAGATAGGTGCGAGATGACCTGGAGAACGGCCATGTTTCAGCACTCTCTGCCGCTGGATCTTGTGCTGTTAAGACCTTTTTTAGCTGTGCTCCGTAATGGCAAAAGAGTGGAGACATGGTATGCATGTGGAATATTTAAGAGTAGTTTGAAATAATAATTTCTCTATTTCAGGAACTTTTGTGGGGAGAATTAAATGTCAGGCAGGTAATATTAATGGGATTGTAGTAATCTTCGGAAGTGACCAACGGTCACAATGAAACCACGTGTAGCAATAAGTAGAAATACTTCCGTGTGCTTAAGTTAAGCTGAATTACTAGCGTGTGTACCATAAGTTGAAATATTTAAGAAATGGCGTGTGCAGGACTTGAAATTAGAGACGAGTACTTCCACGTGGTGAGTACTGTGTGAGTCTCCAACTGTGTATGAGACAAAAGATAAAGAGAAGTACTCGTCCATGGTATCAGTTGAGGACTCGCGTGTGTGATGAATACGTTCTTAATATTACTTTGCGTGATATGATTCCGTGTGACGCTAGATTCAAACTCTGAAAGAGAAGCAAGGTGAGTCGGCCGTCTATCCAGCAACGCCACTTGGCTTCCATTGCACAGGAAGACGTGCATATATATGCAGAGTTCATAGTAGGAAAGTAGAATTCAAATGGTTCAAATGGCTCTGAGCACTATGGGACTTAACATCTATGGTCATCAGTCCCCTAGAACTTAGAACTACTTAAACCTAACTAACCTAAGGACATCACACAACACCCAATCAACACGAGGCATGTAGAATTACGAAGTGGGGCAGTGTCGTGTGAAACTGGGATAAATACTAATTGAAGTGGGAAAGCTGAAAGTGATAATGTTGTGACTATTTAGTGTTTTGTATTACATGTCGTGGTGTGGTGTATGTCATGTAATTTGGGTATGTGTGGTTTGCATGGGAGAGTAGCAAGGTAGTTTCAAAAGATTAGTGGGTTATGCTTGTTCCTTCTGTACTGCTCGGTCTGGAGGATAGTTTCGTGATGATGATTGTGAGTCGAAGTGTGAGAAATAATAAAAGATCCACCATCCTATCCAGAAAGTGCACTGTAGCGTTAAATAATTACGAGACCATAGAATAGAGATTCACCAATGTAAAGCCATGCCCACTGTGCGGAATTTCTCATGTGTTATTGTTGTAGGTTATAGAATTTGTGTGTTTAGGTTAGAGAATTTATCGGAATAAATAAGATAGTGAAAAGAAAAAGATTGGTGGACTTTTCCTTCGAATTGTATGTTGTCATAATGTCCCGAATTTATAATGTGTCTAGCAAACGTCCCCATCTGTTGCGTCAGGGATCGAGACGTGGCTGCACGATCCGTTACAGCCATGCGGATAAGATTCCTGTCATCTCGACTGCTAGTGATACGAGGCCGTTGGGATCCAGCATGGCGTTCCGTATTATCCTCCTGAACCGACCGATTCCATATTCTGCTAACAGTCATTGGATCTCTACCAACGCGAGCAGCAATGTCGCGATACGATAAACCGCAATGGCGATAGGCTACAATCCGACATTTATCAAAGTCGGAAACGTGATGGTACGCATGTCATCTCCTTACACGAGGCATCACAACTACGTTTCACCAGGCAACGCCGGTCAACTGCTGTTTGTGTGTGAGAAATCGGGTGGAAACGTTCCTCATGTCAGCACGTTGTAGGCGTCGCCACTGTCGCCAACCTTGTGTGAATGCTCTGAAAAGCTAATCATTTGCATATCACAGCATCTTCTTCCTGTCGGTTAACTTTCGTGTCTGTAGCACGTCATCATCGTGGTGTAGCAATTTTAATGGCCAGTAGTGTAATTGTGGTTGCATTATGCATTACATTGGAGCAAAGTGAATTCCAACGTGGAAAAATTGTTAGTGCTCATATGGTGGATGCTTCTGTAAAAGAGTCACAGAAGCATGAGGGTTTTCAAGAGGGACCGTATTGAAGATTTGTACAGCGTACAGGAAAAGCGGAAAACATCATCCACTAAGTGATAACGCGGTCGAAAATGTGTCGTGAGTGATCGTGACAGACGGTCAATGAAGATGATCGGGACGAAAATTAAGAGAACGACAGCTGCAGAAATGCGTGTTGCACTCACAAAGCATGGCAGCACGAAAACAACACAGTTGGAGCTCCGTAACTAGTCAACTGCAAGACGAGTTCGAATTCCAAAACCATACTTCAGTGCTGCTAACGCCCATTAACAGTGTAGCGGCACCGCCGTTTAAGATAGGAAAGGGTTACCTTCGGTGCAATATTTCTGAGCGCACAAGCTACAGCCAGGTGCAGGCCTGTTGACCAGCGGTTGCGAAGTAGAATGGAGGCCACAGGTCCGTAGACCCGCTGAAAAGAGTAAACGCAGCGGTGTGCATGGCGCAGGTTACAGGCAGAAGGGGCCCACTGGCCCAACCCATGTGTTATGAGTACATGACTCGGAGTGGCGCGTTAGCAAAACAGAGGCGCACAGACACAGGCCGGACCACTAAAAAAGGATTCAAATGTGGCAGCTCTCCTGGACGGCGGGGTGTGACACACCACCAACTACACGCAGCAGCAGATGGGACGCCAGCGTTCCGGTCCACGGCAGGTCGCTGGTTCGACCCTCTGAGGCCAAAGCGGGTTCCACAGCCAGCCAGCGACGGGCCACGCCATGGCTCGCTACTGCGGGCAGTCTTGTTGGCTCCCAACACACTCCGGAGGCATCCTGAGCCGAAGGCCACAGATTCGGACGCCAGATCATGGACGCATGTTGTCGCTGCGATCGTAGCCATGCAGGCGGGGAAGCACGCCGTGGATTGCCTTGCAACTCCCAGCAGGCGGCACTGAGATAGCAAGGATGGAGACCTCTGAGTCGACTGCCGGCGCATCCTGACGTCATCACAACTCTGTGGCCATACAAGGTCGACACAAAGCAGTGCGCTGCATGGGTCGCTGAGGCAGCCATTCCACAGCAAGGTGTTTCGCAGACAGCAAAGTGATGTCCTCAGCATTGCGGGACCTGGTGACGCAGACTAAGAAGAACGGGGGAACTGTAGCTGGGAATAATAAATCACTTGGGAAACTCGGATGAGTTTTAATATGGCGCATCCTGACAGTTCCCATCCATATCCACCATTCTTCTACAACAGGAAAACGTGGTACTGAATCCAGAAAGCCTGGACTATCCAGTAATGGAAGAAAATCATTTGGGCGCATGAGTCTTTTTTTTTTTTTTAACTTCTGGCCAAGTTTACATCCCGCCTAAGCCAAGACAGCAGACAGCTTGCTATGAAGAGTGAGACATCGCGGGTTTTTGGTGATGATGTGAACAGTCATATCGTGGTACTCCATGGGGAAGGTGGTACGGCTTACCAAAACATTACCACAATGGTGATGCTGTGGTCCAAGACGACATGACCCCCCCGGTTCTTACTACAGCGTCGTCTGGGTGTGATTTTGAGAGCCCAAGGATGAATTGTTGCCTCTCCCATGACCACCATAGTCCCCATATCACAGTATTTTTGAGATTTTATGGCCTACTTTGGAGAGAAGGGTGTGAGATTGCTATTCACCTCCAGAATCGTTACCGAATTTGCCACTATTTTGCAGGAAGAATGGTATATGATTCTCATGAAAACCATATAGGACCTACCTTCATCAATTCCGAGGAGATGCTGTTTTAAAAGCCGACGGTTTTACTACATTGTATTAGCCATTATAAAATACACATCAAAAGAAGTCTTGCATCACCCCAGTTCCCAGAACTCCTGAAGATAGACGTTGACTGTGGATACTGAATCACAGACACAGTCCCTTTGACTGTTCAGAGACGTCACTAAACCCGGCCAAAGATGTAAACAACCATGCATGAGCTGCGCGTATTAGACGGAGGGATTCCGACAGCCGATCAGTTCCAGTCATTTCATCAGGAAGGAGGTACACGGCTCGTGTTGTCTGTAGTTGAACCATGCCTAGACGGTCAATACCGCGGTTCGATTGCATCCGCATTGTTACTTCGTGACAGGAAGAGCTCTCTACAAGGGAAGTGTTCAGGCGTCTCGGAGTGAACCAAAGCTATGTTGTTCGGACATGTAGGAGATACAGACAGACAGGAACTGTCGATGACATGCCTCGATCAGGCCGTCCAAGGGCTACTACTGCAGTGGCTGACCGCTACCTACGGATTATGGCTCGGAGGATCACTGACAGCAACGCCACCATGTTGAATGATGCTTTTCGTGCAGCCGTAGGACGTCGTGTTACGTCTTAAACCGTGCGCAGTAGGCTGCATGCTGCACAACTTCACTCCCGACGTCCGTGGAGAGATCCATCTTTGCAACCACAACACCGTGCAGCGTGGTACAGATTGGCCCAACAAAATGCTGAATGCACCGTTCAGAATTGGCATGACATTCTCTTTACAGATGAGTGTCGCATATGCCTTCAACCTGACAATTGTCGGAGACGTGTTTGGAGGCAACCAAAGTCAGGCTGAACGCCTTACACACACACTGTCCAGCGAGTGCAGCAAGTGGAGGTTCCCTGTTGTTTTGGGGTGGCATTATGTTGGGCTAAAGTACGCCGCTGGTTGTCATGGAGGGCGCCGAACGGATGTACGATACGTGAATGACATCCTCCGACCGATAGTGCAACCATATAACCAGCATATTGCGAGGCATTCAACTTCATGGACAATTCGCGCCCCCATCGTTCACATCTTGTGAATGACTTTCTTCAGGACAACGACATCGCTCGACTAAAGTGGCCAGAATGTTCTCCGGACATGACCCCTATCGAACATACCTGGGATAGGTTGAAAAGGGCTGTTAATGGACAACGTCACCCACCAACCACTCTGAGGGATCTACGCCGAATCTACGTTGAGGATTGGACAATCTGGACCAACAGTGCCTTGATGAACTTGTGGATAGTATGCCACGACGAATACAGGCATGCATCAATGCAAGAGGACGTGCTATTGGGTATTAGAGGTACCAGTGTGTACAGCAATCTGGACCACCACGTCTGAAGATCTCGCTGTATGGTGGTACAACATGCAATGTGTGATTTTCATGACCAATAAAAAGGGCAGAAATGATGTTTATGTTGCTCTCTATTCCAGTTTTCTGTACAGGTTGTGGAACTCTCGGAATCGAGACGATACAAAAATTTCTATGATGTGTGTATGTTGCGTTTTTGGTGTTTCCATATTTTTATCGACCCCTGTATTTACTCCCTTTTTGTCATAAATGTTACCAGATGAATAGGGCATGTCATTAAAGCAGCGTGGGCGACATATTGTGATACGAGTTTTAATGAATCTCTCAGTGGCTGTGGAAACGTGTGCTGACAAGCGATTTCATTTTCCCATTTACTAATTAAAGTAAACACGCACAGCCGTCACGCGACTCAGCGTTTCGGTGTAGCTTCTGCGTCGTGCCGCTCGTCACAGGACGCTATCTTTGTGGTGTTTCTGTCGCTACAGGTAGCAGCCATTTACATTATGAATTCATAAGCGTCAGCGTTGCGTTTACTAACGGATTTGCTATGCTCTCTCTTCTTGTGCCCTTACTAAAAGAACACGTGTGGGGAAGAGCTTGAATAACAGTCAAAGCAGGTCGCTTTCGCCACGTCATCCCTCTAAAGGAGATGACATTCATCTGCCCGTTTGTGAGCTTTGCCTAAAGGCTAGAAGGGGGAAAGCAACAAATCTGTGCTCTCAATCTGATGTTTCCATTGTGCACAAACAGCTAAATCAAGTCTCATTACTCTGTCCCATTTGTTAACAGGAATGAAATCATTTAAGTATCTGTAAACTGCCCGTTGTCTAACCTAGCTCGATGAGAGCCGCCGCAACCTATACGTGTCAACGTTGCTGTTGCGTGTTTCTTAACGTCATCTGCCAATGTACCGTTATCATGTCGAGAAACACTTTTATTATTGATCGGAAATGTGTGAAGCACTTCATTGGTCCACCCACCATCCATTCAACTGGCTCCGTGTTCCGCCCATATATACTGCATTTTTGTTGAAGTCACAGTTACTTCTTCCACTCAGTCTGCCCAGCGATGCATTTCTTTCTTTTCCCACTGCTCCTAGCAACTTCTAACATACATTTCTCCGTTGCTTGCCGAACAACCATCAGTTTTTTTTTCCTTCGCTTTAAAATTCCACGTGTTACTGTCCGGCAATTTTACTTTAAATGAAGTTATACAGGGTGTCCCAGGATGAATGGTCACTATTCAGGAATATGACAGGAACACTGTCCGGCTCTTTAGATAAGTGGTCAGCGCATCTGACTGCTAAGCAGCGTGCCCGGGTTCGATTCCCGGCCGAGCACTGGGTGTTGTGTTGTTCTCATCATCATTTCCCATCATCGACACGAAAGTCGCTCAATGTGGGATCAACTGAAAAGTTACCTAGACATTGATTCCCGGCCATCAGTGCCATGCGATCATTTCATCTCACTGGAACGCTCAATTGAAGCAGAAAACTTCATGTTATCATATGCCCTATTCCTAAAAGTTTCAGAGATGAAACACATTTAATTTAAATTTGTTTTTGGGGTAGTGACACGCACATACGTGTCTTACCCACCTAAACTCTTGGCGATTTTTTGTAGCGGAACCTACCTCGTTGCTGTCCACATCTTTGCTCGGTATGTCTCTCTGTGAATACATTAGCCCGTTGAACGCTCTGGTGTCCACGGCGTGTCGTGAGTAAAGTAGTGCGAAGGACTTGAGAGTATTTCAGAGAGAAACATGAGTTAACTTTGTTCAGGCGTTGGCTAAAATGTCACATATCTACACTAGTGAAGAACATGCAGATATGGTGTACATTTACAAGTCGTGTGATGGTAGTGCTCCTGCTGCTGTCGAATAATACCGTCTGATATTACCGACATGTCGAATTCCCGATCGTAGATTCTTCACCAGAGTATTTAACATACTGGGTGAAACAGGTGTTCTCCCAAGTGCCGACTCTTCTCCTGAATGCGTATTTCAACAACCCTTTGCAGGAAGAGAATGGTGCAGCGTAGTCCTGCTGCCAGTATACGGCGACTTAATGCACGGATCAGTGTCCCACGAGCACGTGCATGGCGAGCATTACATGCGGATGATTCGTACCCATTCCACATGCAACGTGTCCACAATCAACACATTGGCGACACTGCCACAAGATTTTAATTG
This sequence comes from Schistocerca nitens, assembly GCF_023898315.1. Taxonomy (NCBI): domain Eukaryota; kingdom Metazoa; phylum Arthropoda; class Insecta; order Orthoptera; family Acrididae; genus Schistocerca; species Schistocerca nitens. Next base: position 9,931 of record NW_026045946.1, read on the forward strand.
TGTCGCTGGTTAAATGTCAGTCGTTGTTTGCTTCCACTCACCAACGAAGACACGTTTATGCGGAATTCAATCAACAATGCACGTAATCATTACTGGTGTTAAGAATATTCACATGCTACGGTTTACAAGTTCGTTTCTCTACCAGTGTTCAGTGCTGCATGCTCCGTAACATGTTGATAGGTGCAGACGTTTTAGAAGAACGAATGACGGCACTAAATTTCTTGCATTTTTCGAAAAATTCGTTGGCTGAGCGCCTAGAGGAAGTTCCATGGGCCTTGCGGACTGCAACGTACTTCTAGCATGACGGATCCCTCCGCATCTTACCAGACGTTTGAGAGAACATCTCAGTCGCACTTACGGTAATTGCTGGATTGGCCACCATCATTATCAGACCATTAGGTTCCCTTTTAAGGAGCTGGATGAAGTCTGAAGTGTACAAAAGAAACGTGAATACGCGAGGTGAACTGTTTGGTCGCATAATGTAAGCTGCTGCCCTCGTTAGGGAACGTGCAGAGGCATTCAGACGTTCTCCCAATAGCGCAATGAAGTTGGCGGTGCGATATTCGAATATGTATTGTGAACTGTACGGTAGCTTCAATATGACGTATACGATATCGCGATAGGGTAAACCAAAAGCAGCTCGATAGCTTTCGATTTGCTCGTTTCCAGAATAGGCTCCCTTACAAGAAATGCCCGTCTTTATCGCTCCTGAAAGTCTGTAACATAATCACGGGAATACTCTGAATGTCATCTCTAATAGGACCATGCCTAATAATGCATTCTGGTGTTTAAACCAGTATTCAGGTTGATGAGCGATTTAGCTGTTTTTTCATTAACGATCGTGATCTGCACATGGTATTTGACTTTTCCGTCGTACTACTTCAGAGGTTGAAGTACCCGTATCTACTTCTCTTTCGAATGAAGGTACTGTTTTTGAGCAAACGCTACATCCAATGACATTGGTGAGCCTTTATACACTGAAGCGCCAAAGAAAATGGTATAGGCATGCGCATTCAAATACAGAGATATGTAAACAGGCAGAATATGGCGCTGCGGTCGGCAATGCCTATATAAAACAAGAAATCTGTGGTGCTGTTGTTGCATCGGTTACTGCTGCTACAGTAGCAGGTAATCAAGATTTAAATGTGTTTGAACTTGGTGTTATAGTTGGCGCACGAGCAATGGGACACAACATCTCCAAGGTAGCGATGAAGTGGGGATTTTCTGGTATGACCATTTCACGAGTGTACCGTGAATATCAGGAATCGAGTATAATCTCCGACATTCAGCGAAACATCATCGACATGGGCTTTCGGAGCCGAAGGCCACAAAGCTTTACGCCTCGCCTGGGCCCGCCATCACCGATATTGGACTGTTGATGACGGGGAATATGTTGCTTTGTCGGACGAGTCTCCTTTCAAATTGTATCGAGCGGATGGACGTGTGCGGGTATGGAAACGACCTAACGAATCCATGGACCTGTATGTCAGCAGGGCACTGTTCAAGCTGGTGAAGGCTCTGTAATGGTGTGGATTGTGTGCAGTTGGAGTGATATGGGACCCCTGTCACGTCTGATACGATTCTGACACGTGACACGTACATAAGCCGGCGGCAGCGACAAATCTCCCCGGATGACGGGACCAGCCGCTTCCACTCGATTCGCCAGCGATTCGCGGCCGATCTGGCCCTCAGCAGACCGACGTCAGGCGTGCGTGCATTCCGACGGACCTCGGCAATTACAGCAGGAAAATGCGACACCCCACACGTTCAGAATTGCTACAGAATGGCTTCAGGAACACTCTTCTGCGTTTAAACACTTCCGCTGGACACCAGACTCGCCAATATTACTGAGCATATCTGGGATGCCTGGCAACGTACTGTTCAGAAGATATCGGCACACCCCTAGTACTCTTACGGATTTATGGACAGCCGTGCAGGATTCATGGTGTCAGTTCCCTCCAGTACTACTTCAGACATTAGTCGTGCCCATGCCACGTCGTGTTTCGACACTTCTGAGTGCTCGCGGGGGTCCTACAAGATATGAGTCAGGTGTACCAGTTTCTTTAGCTCTTTAGCGTAGATGCACTCGACAGTGAGCTAAACTCCTAAGCCAGTTACTGCCGTCTGATATTCTTTCGAAACGACAGCTTCCTTTAAACGATGTCATTCTTCATATTTATAAAAGCCGAAGTGACCACCCAGAAAAAGTTAACTAATTGTTAGTTGGTACGAGATGCCGTTAGTGAGTTCTTACAGTGTTTTGTGCAACGTCCGAGCTTGCCCGTGTACTTCTCATAGCCTCTGTGAACAGCGAACCGCGCAACGGCAGACCACTGTGTGGGGTAGCAGGAGCTATTGGGCGGACTCTACACGGCTGAGAAGCGTGCTTAAAGCAGCGCGATGGAGGCGGAGGCCGGCGGTCCTTTCGGGCTTCCGTGGCACAAAGCCCGGCCAAATGGCCTCCCACGCGGAACTTTTCAGCCGGCGGCAGCGACAAATCTCCCCGGATGACGGGACCAGCCGCTTCCACTCGATTCGCCAGCGATTCGCGGCCGATCTGGCCCTCAGCAGACCGACGTCAGGCGTGCGTGCGCCCTGACGGACACGACGTTCGCAAGATACGACCGACTTTCAACTGTTTGTAGCGTAGAGAGCTCGCAACAGGTCCAGAATGGTTGATATCGACATGCAGATGAGTAGGAAAAAGAAACCTGTGATGTTCTAATTGGGCCTTCGTAGTGTGCTGCTTGACACAAACACATTGATTAAATATCTAGGCGTCATGTTTCACAACGATATGAAGTGAAACGAGCGTATAAGAATTGTAGTAGGGTAGACGAATTGTCGACACCGATTTGTTGGGATAATTTTAGGAGAAGTGTGGTTCACTGCAAGGGTGACCACATATAGGACGCTAGTGCGAGAAATTCTTGAGTACTGCTCGAGTGTTAGGGATCCTCACCAGCAGGTTTGAAGGAAGACATCGAAGCAAATGAGAGGCGAGCTGCTGGATTTGTTGCCGGCAGCTTCGAACAAAACACAGCTATTACGGAGACGCTTCGGGAACTCAAATGGGAATTCCTGGAGGGAAGGCGATATTCTTTTCGAGGAAGTGTCGAGAAAATTTAGAGAACCGGCGATTAAATCTGCTGCAGGACGATTATACTGGCGCCAGCGTACAATTCGCGTAAGGACCACAAAGGAAAGATACGGGAAATTAGGGCTCGTACTGAGGCATATATATGGTCGTTTTTCCCTCGTTCTCTTTGCCAGTGGAACAAAAAAGGAAATGACTAGAAATGGTACGGGGTGTCCTCTTGATCTCAACGTATCTTGGCTTGAGGAGTGTATATTTAGATGTAGACTTGTTTGGATAGCTGGCCGGAGTGGCCGAGCGGTTCTAGGCGCTACAGTCTGGAACCGCGCGACCGCTACCGTCGCAGGTTCGTATCCTGCCTCGAGCATGGATGTGTGTGATGTCCTTAGGATAGTTAGGTTTAAATAGTTCTAAGTTCTAGGGGACTGATGACCTCAGCAGTTAAGTCCCATAGTGCTCAGAGCCATTTGAACCAACTTGTTTGGATATTCCAGAATAATTATGTGAAGGAAAATAAAAAGACAAATGGACTTACTCTGAGGATTCTGTACAAGCTTGAATACGTAAGTAGGTAGTTCATCCATTCTGAGAATCGAGAATCTCACTGATATTTACCTATTATTCATATTAATACGGGCAAGAAACAGGTCCCAGGAATTCCAAGACTTTTGAGAACATTTTAAGTTATCTTGTATAATTTTGCATTGTCTGTCATAATTGTTTTATTTATTCTATTAATTTTGGAGTTATTAACATGCTGTGCTAATTGGCAGTTGCAGATGCGATGACTTCGTCTACTCTCGTCCCTGTTGCGTTTACTGGTAAGATTTGATGGAAGTCCCCAGAGATGAAAACGGTGCAGCCGGCCATAGGGATATTTCCATTACGCAAATGTGGAATTGTTCTGTGAAATGCTTCAGCAGGTATTTTATGGCTTATCGGAATCTAATCCCAAACTTTGGAAGAGCAATTCTAAATCAGTTTTCCAGTGTTACTTTCCTCTGCAACACTACAGATACTGTATGTGTTGTCGGCATAGACTGTCAAGGAATGTCTGCCTTTAGAGTTAGCAGTTCGTAAAGAACCTGCGATGCCAGCACATGTGTGGCGCGACAGGCGGGCAGCCTTAAACCTACCACCGCTACGTGACAGAGGTATCGTTTTCACATGGATAACGGGGTTCACTCCATTTTAGCTCAGCCAGTCAGCACGAAATATTTGTAAATTATACATAAAAACCTTTTCGGATGAACCACTCTACCTATTACTGAAAAAATCCCTGTAGTAGTTCCCGATATTTTTGACAGATTACGAATGCAAAATATTTTTCTTCGTCATATAATCAGTCGGGCGGAGTGGCCATGCGGTTCTAGGCGCTACAGCCTGGAACCGCGTGACCGCTACGGTCGCAGGTTAGAATCCTGCCTTGGGCATGGATGTGTGTGATGTCCTTAGGTTAGTTAGGTTTAAGTAGTTCTAAGTTCCAGGGGACTGATGACCTCAGAGTTTAAGTCCCATAGTGCTCAGAGCCATTTGAACCATTTTTTGTGATATAATCACAAATTTACTAGTTTCTGAATTTTTCTTTACTTGCACTGTGATACCTTCCTTCTTGCCAAATTTCGTGATTTTATGTCAGCTGGAAATACCCTATAGGTTTTGATGACTGAGTTTGCGAATATCAAAAAATAGCCGTACCTCGTAACAGCAGTGACTCAGAAGCTTATATTTTTTACACCGCCAAGGGGTTGTAGACTGGATTAGGTGACAAATTTCAACTTGATGCCTTTACCCATTCCTGAGGAAAAGAGGTCTTAACAGTTGGATAGACGGAAAGACAGACAGCCAATGCAGTTATCCCATAAGAATATAAGGAGTCCAGTAATAATCCTTATAGTAAGATGAAAGGGTGAAACATTCTGTATATCTTGACAGGGAAGAATTAGTAGAGGTGAACAACTACACAAAATATCGATGGCGATGGATGTGATGTTTTGCAGAGTGAAGAGCATGACGCAACATCGAAAATGCGATTTTGTCATATGATGACATGATGGAGACCGTGGCTGTTGTTTGAAGACAAATGTTGATGGTTTTAGGACAGTAACCAGTCATAAATTTACTTTCAGTTCCTTTATTCAAAGGGTACCGTTACCGGTTTCAAATCGTTGTGATTCATCCTCAGACGGTTTACATGCTTCCTTTATGTCATGTGGTGTGTTTTTTTACAGATTAATTGTCGTGAAAGGTCGGTTTCGAGTGTTGGTTTTCATAAAATCGTCCAACAGATGTAAATGCATTCTCACTGCATTCTTATTGTTGCACACGTAAATTGTTCTCACTGAACACTTAAGAGTTGTCAATGAGCCTATTTCTACCACGCACCACATGTATCAAAACATATATATTTCCAACTGAAAACTGGTTTAAAATTCAACGCCATTTTATTCTATTTTCGCTGTCTATTTGAGAACCTATGGATATGTGTATGAAATCTCTGCAATACATATACTTCATGATTTAATTTGCATTTTTACATGTGTTCATTGCTTATTTTGTTGGATTTCATTACCCGTTCGCTTACAGTGGTCATTTGGGAGAAAAGGAAAATAGCTTTATTCCTATGTAGTTCCGTGATGCAGCATTTGAAAGTGAAGGCACGAAAATAGAAAACATTGAAGAAACTTAATATATTTGGTTACGGCAGAACCAGATCAAATGTAGAAAACCCATTTATCTAGCAAAGTCAATGAATATATTGCTTTGGATAACAGCATAAGTCAAACCTCGAAGAAGGCAAACGAAACACGTCCCGTCTCATTTGATCGCTTTGGTATTTGAAATTTTCCGCATACAATACGGTTTATAGCAGAATGTTAAGGGAATGAAATTCAGCATACTAATTTGCTTAGTGCACCGCTAGATCGCTAGGCTGCACCATGCGCAGCGTAGTAATAGCCTAGCATTAGTGTGGCTTGTTAGGAGCTTAGCGCTACGTGCGTAATCTAGGGCAGCGATCGGAGAATCTAATTGGAAATTTTGTGGTTGATACCCATACACAAAGTAATTAACGTGTAAATCCATGTGAATGTGATACATTAAGAAGCTCTTCCACTTGCATCGTCGTAGTTTGGTGATGAAACTCCGCATTACCGTAATTCATCATTTCAAATTGAATCTGAAACTGATCAGACGTATGGCGTTAAGGTAGATATACACAGAGCTTTAAGTGGAAATGTGACGAGCTGTGGTGTGTTTTAAAAGTATTCATAGCGGTGTCTGTTTTGTCACGGAGGTAAAAATCGTAGCAGATATTACTAACATACGTGCACTTTTTGACGAGAAGAGCTTTCCGCGATTTTCTTTCCCTGCAATCCATTGTTTAGCAAGCAATACAGTACTCTCTTTGTGTACTTTTTTGTCATCTGTCTTTCGACTGGTTTGATGCGGCCGGACACGGATTCTCGGGCAGTTATTTAAATCCGGGTGAGTCGGGTTCCATGTGGTGCAATTTTATGAGCTGCGAAGTTGACCTTACGTAATGCACCGTCAATTACATGCAGTACTTGATGGCACTGGTTTTCGAAGTACCTAGTTTGGATCAGGGTTCTAGAAACACAAGCATCACAGCGATATATGATTGTTCGTCAACAGATTAGACACTAAATGTTCTCAAATAATTTCACAATGTATCTTAATCGCTTTTTGAAATGAGGACATGTGATTTGTAACTTCTTCTATGATGAGGATATTAATATCGATGGAGCTTGCAAGATTTCGAAAGGATTAGGCAATGGCTGGTTTTACCTAATACCTTCCTTCAGTTAGAGCCTCAGACTATATAGTAAAGCCACTGTATTTTACTTGCCACGGTTCCATTGGAGATGGTATGCCCTTGCCCTTCTCGGAACTGGTGTACGATATACATGTAGGGTGTCCCTCTAAAAGTCGTCAGGCACGTTTTCTCTGGTGTTTCGGTAGATGTTAGCAATTTCGTTTATTATAATGTGTAGTTGGAGACAGCTCAACAAATCTTATTCATCACGTTTTCATGCGATGCCCAATGTCGTCAAAAGCGTCTGTTTGTTCCCCGTTCATAAAGGCTTTCACGACCGGATGTTTCAGCTGCCGAGAATTCTTCCGGTTTGTATGATGGTGTGGCCATGGGTAATCCATTGAGTCCTACGATCGCCAATTTTTACATGGAAAAATTCGAACAATTAGCTGTGGAAAAAGCGAATAAGAAACCATGTCGATGGTATCGATTCGTGGATGATACATTTATGGTTTGCTCACATGGCAAAAACGCTTTACAGGAATTCTTCTGTTATTTAAGTAGTATAAATCTAAAATACTGTTTACCATATAAATGGATAAAGACAATGCAATATCCTTCTTGGATGTCTTCGTTATGAGGCAGACTGACTGAAGCTTGAAACATAAAGTATTTTGGAAGGTTAAACATACCGACAGATACTTGCATAAGGATTCCAATCATCATCCACAACAAATCATCTAAAAGGATTTGTGCACCGGAATACCTAGACGCCGAGTTAAAACATCTAAAGCAGGCTTTTGCGAAGAATGGGAACTTTTTTTTTGTCATCAGTCTACTGACTGGTTTGATGCGGCCCGCCACGAATTCCTTTCCTGTGCTAACCTCTTCATCTCAGAGTAGCACTTGCAACCTACGTCCTCAATTATTTGCTTGACGTATTCCAATCTCTGTCTTCCTCTACAGTTTTTGCCCTCTACAGCTCCCTCTAGTACCATGGAAGTCATTCCCTCATGTCTTAGCAGATGTCCTATCATCCTGTCCCTTCTCCTTATCAGTGTTTTCCACATATTCCTTTCCTCTCCGATTCTGCGTAGAACCTCCTCATTCCTTACCTTATCAGTCCACCTATTTTTCAACATTCGTCTATAGCACCACATCTCAAATGCTTCGATTCTCTTCTGTTCCGGTTTTCCCACAGTCCATGTTTCACTACCATACAATGCTGTACTACAGACGTACATCCTCAGAAATTTCTTCCTCAAATTAAGGCCAGTATTTGATATTAGTAGACTTCTCTTGGCCAGAAATGCCTTTTTTGCCATAGCGAGTCTGCTTTTGATGTCCTCCTTGCTCCGTCCGTCATTGGTTATTTTACTGCCTAGGTAGCAGAATTCCTTAACTTCATTGACTTCGTGACCATCAATCCTGATGTTAAGTTTCTCGCTGTTCTCATTTCTACTACTTCTCATTACCTTCATCTTTCTCCGATTTACTCTCAAACCATACTGTGTACTCATTAGACTGTTCATTCCGTTCAGCAGGTCATTTAATTCTTCTTCACTTTCACTCAGGATAGCAATGTCATCAGCGAATCGTATCATTGATATCCTTTCACCTTTTATTTTAATTCCACTCCTGAACCTTTCTTTTATTTCCATCATTGCTTCCTCGATGTACAGATTGAAGAGTAGGGGCGAAAGGCTACAGCCTTGTCTTACACCCTTCTTAATACGAGCACTTCGTTCTTGATCGTCCACTCTTTATTATTCCCTCTTGGTTGTTGTACATATTGTATATGACACGTCTCTCCCTATAGCTTACCCCTACTTTTTTCAGAATCTCGAACAGCTTGCACCATTTTATATTGTCGTATGCTTTTTCCTGGTCGACAAATCCTACGAACGTGTCTTGATTTTTCTTTAGCCTTGCTTCCATTATCAGCCGTAACGTCAGAATTGCCTCTCTCGTCCCTTTACTTTTCCTAAAACCAAACTGATCGTCACCTAGCGCATTCTCAATTTTCTTTTCCATTCCTCTGTATATTACTCTTGTAAGCAGCTTCGATGCATGAGTTGTTAAGCTGATTGTGCGATAATTCTCGCACTTGTCAGCTCTTGCCGTCTTCGGAATTGTGTGGATGATGTTTTTCCGAAAGTCAGATGGTATGTCGCCAGACTCATATATTTTACGCACCAACGTGAATAGTCGTTTTGTTGCCACTTGCCCCCAATGATTTTAGAAATTCTGATGGAATGTTATCTATCCCTTCTGCCTTATTTGACCGTAAGTCCTCCAAAGCTCTTTTAAATTCCGATTATAAAACTGGATCCCCTATCTCTTCTAAATCGACTCCTGTTTCTTCTTCTATCACATCAGACAAATCTTCACCCTCATAGAGGCTTTCAGTGTATTCTTTCCACCTATCTGCTCTCTCCTCTGCATTTAACAGTGGAATTCCCGTTGCACTCTTAATGTTACCACCGTTGCTTTTAATGTCACCAAAGGTTGTTTTGACTTTCCTGTATACTGAGTCTGTCCTTCCGACAATCATATCTTTTTCGATGTCTTCACATTTTTCCTGCAGCCATTTCGTCTTAGCTTCCCTGCACTTTCTATTTATTTCATTCCTCAGCGACTTGTATTTCTGTATTCCTGATTTTCCCGGAACATGTTTGTACTTCCTCCTTTCATCAATCAACTGAAGTATTTCTTCTGTTACCCATGGTTTATTCGCAGCTCCCTTCTTTGTACCTATGTTTTCCTTCCCAACTTCTGTGATGGCCCTTTTTAGAGATGTCCATTCCTCTTCAACTGTACTGCCTACTGCGCTAGTCCTTATTGCTGTATCTATAGCGTTAGAGAACTTCAAACGTATCTCGTCATTCCTTAGTACTTCCGTATCCCACTTCTTTGCGTATTGATTCTTCCTGACTAATGTCTTGAACTTCAGCCTACTCTTCATCACTACTATATTGTGATCTGAGTCTATATCTGCTCCTGGGTACGCCTTACAATCCAGTATCTGATTTCGGAATCTCTGTCTGACCATGATGTAATCTAATTGAAATCTTCCCGTATCTCCCGGCCTTTTCCAAGTATACCTCCTCCTCTAGTAAGGAAATAGTTTTGCGACCGAATAACAGGAGGCCTCAGGACAACGATAGGACACAGCGATGGAAGAACACGGTTTATCTACCTTTCATCAAAAAAGTAACGGATCAAATCGACAAGATTTTAAGGAAACATAACGTTCGACCTATTTTCAGACCAACTAAGAAAATAGGCCGAGCAGTTCGTTCCGTTAAAGATAAACGTCCCTCTCTATCTGCAAGTGGTGTATACAAAAATCCGAGTACATGTGGTAGGGTCAACATTGGAACTACAAAGAGAAGTGTGAATACACGGATGACTAGGGAAAACTGAAAAGTCAGTCGTGGCGGAACATGCTCTGCAGTCGGGTGATCACGTTGTAAAATTTTCGGAAACTGAAGTTTTATGTACTATGACGAACTATTATCCACGGCTATAAAGAGAAGCCATCGAAATATATAAACATGGGGATAATTTTAACAGAAAAGAAGAAACTATGAAACTCAACGATATATGGACAGTGGCGCTACAGAATCGATGAGAAGTTTTTAGCTCCGACGTACTATGATTGATAGTTATATTTTATCCTCGACAAGGTTTATCTCTGCTATCACGTGGAATCCAGACGACGCCCACTTTCCACAGAATTTAGGCCGTTCTTCGACGTCCGACTCGTCAGTCGGCAAGACTCTGCACAACCAGGAGCACCTCCGAAGATGTCCAACGTAGCTTTGGACGAAACGTCAGGGATAGAAGAATTCCAAGGACCACGGCCATACAACCCGGAAGAATTCTCGGCAACTTGTCCGCCGTTGCAAACAATACGACCTCGGCCCACGTCGGGTGCTACAGCCGTGCAGCAGCGCTGCTCAGTCGCAGTTGGGATACTGGTTATGCTTTGTGTTTTCCTGCTCCTGCTGTTTTAATACATACCAATGAAACAAATATAGCACTAGACTAATTTGTGACCGCTATATCGAATGGGCACGTAAAATTCCACTTCAAAAATCAATTTGTTTTTAACGTTTTTCGTCGACGCTGGGTGTCAACTGAAAGGCTTGATGTGCATTATTTGTTTGGGATGACTCCAGCTACACACTGCAAAAATAACCTGCAAATATCTGTCGAAACACCACAGAAAATGCAATTGAGAACCCTTAGCAATGCCTCGTAGAATATGTACAGGGCGTTACATGTATAAGCGCATATGTTGTGACCATTGATACCATATTACGTACTCGCTTGAGTTAGTAGTTCCTTCTCTAGGTCTAACAAATTCCTCGTAAACACGTCAGATAATTTATTACCTGATATTTTCTGCATGGTTGAACTGCACCACTAAGTGGACTTCATCTGTCATTACAGACTAACCGTTTTGCGTCCACGGCCCCCCACTCAAACACCTGACCTGCTGCCTAGGGGAAAATAAGCAGTAATAGCTATAATTATTAATCTGCAGGTGAAGTAAATAGTGATGTAATATTATTGAGTACATTGCTCTTAGTCACCAATAAAAAATCTCCACTTTGAATACTTCATTATTCACTTCTCCGTAAAGGACAAATAAGACTCCAAGGAAAAATAAGTATAAATAAGGGAGTAAGTGACTGGTTATGAAGTCCTTGTCGTGTAGCCGAAGCAACGCACCAGCCTGTAAGGTGGCGTGTGCGATGATCAGTAGCACCGGCCAGACGAAACTTGGTTTGTCGGTGGTTTCCCACGATCGTTTAGGCGAATGCTGTGTCATGTAACTCGCCACTAGTTTCCAGCGACGACCACTTATGAGATTTCTTGTTTGTAATAGTGCTTTTTTAAACTGAAGAAAGGCAAGCACAAATTTAAATCAAAACTGACACTTGTCTTGTTCATTTCAACATTCTGCTATTATTACCATCTAAGAAAGTATACAGGGTAATTGACTCTTAAAGGTAGAAACAAAAGGAGCTAGTAAAAGACAGTGAAGCAAGTAAATAATCCCAATAAATATAGGTCGAAAAACGAATGGTTTCCTCATACAACGTATTACGACTGAGTACATGAGCACCTACAAGGATCCAAACTTTAGTGGCTTCCTGCTCCAACGGGAATATCCACCACTCTGTGAAGTTTGTAGTATGTCACTTTTAATTCAGCATATTTTGGCAACGTGTGTCCTATATACTGATATTAAGGTAGCCCTCAGTCTCGATGGAAATCTGCCCACCATCCTCGCCGATACTGATTCCAGTCTTACAAGAGGTGAAATTTTGTGAACTGTTAGACCTCATCCCTAAATTGATGGGGAAGGGAGGCAGATTATAATGCATTATAAACTGCTCGCGCATTGGGGAACGCCTTCGTCCCCACCCATGAGACTAGCATGCTGACTTTTCGTCAGGGTGCTGATGATCATGGTGTTCAGCGCTCTCGCCTCAAATAGTCATAATCATGATAGTCATCATCATCATCATCATCATCATCATCATCATCATCATCATCCCAAACTTCAGACATTCAACTGAGGACAAGCACAACAAGTGTTCAACAAGGCCATTGTTTATGTGAAGGCAGGCTTCAACACGTCCCTTCACAGATACCCATATACGTTCAAAAATCTCAGACGTTTTCCGAATGCACTGACAGTTCTCCACAATGCGATCACAGAGATCATCGTCACTATCAGCAGGGCTGGAATACAGAAAAGCTTTTAAATAGCCCCAAACAACATAATCCAAAGAGTTAAGGTTGGCGAAACTGGCAGTCCGTGGTACTGGCGCGAAACAATATTTACCAATACTTTGATATCCGGAATGATGATAAAATCAAACGAGTACAGTTTATCATTTTGTTATTGGCATCTGGCTTATGGTGTTTGATGTTTTTAAATAAACGTTTCCTTAGACATTAAGAGTGTTTTAACACTGGCATGACTGTACTTGTACATACGCCATGTTGGGATAGTCTGGTTTACGGATCAACGTCTGTTAGTATTGTTAACTTGTTTTATTGTCCTCTTCTAGCACTGTATATTGCAGGGCCATTTCAAACTCATGTATTGTACGTCATCCCTTACCGCTCTCCTTTAACATCACATAAATTACATTCTCATTTCTCTTAAAGCTTATACGAGATGGTTTTAAGGAGATTTGTACTTCAGGTGCATGTAGCATACTCATTCTCGTACGTTCCGAAAGAATATTTCAGTATAGCTCTATTCATCGCATCCATTCAATCTGATACGCGATACGACCGATGTCCTATTCAGTAGCTAAGGTTCTGTTCTAAAGGGAATCAAAGAAACCCAATAAGAAAAGATGTTCTTCACAAGATGGAGCCTAGTTTCGTAAACATGAAATTTGTCGCAGCGGATGTTCGAATATTGCTTACGCAACCGGAAGCTATTCTGAGCAATATATTGCAGTTAGCGTCTCCTGGACGGACATGCGTGTTCGCAGTTAATACCACTTTGATCCAATTAAGATCCGGGTAATCGAATGCTGTAGCAATCCATTGCGCGGATATCTCCCTGTGCATCCTAATGTGATGAACATCGTGCCTTAACGTATGCAAACACACACACACACACACACACACACACACACACACACACACACACACACACAATCCAGGGTTAAACATTGAATCGCCAACGGAAATCGAGATATGAGAAACGTAATTTGAACTGAAGTATCTGTGCAGTTTCCTTTAAAACGATTATCGTACCCTACAAACAGCGGCAGTACCTTATAACTGTTCTCTGTGACAAGATATTTACCGTGTATGTTGCCGACGTTTCATTGTTACTACTTTTCATTATTGCTCGGTAAAAACTGGTTACAGATTTATCCGTGTAATATCGCCGTTTCAGTAATTTCTTTGTAGTTTCAAAAAGTAACTGTACTTTGATATTATGATTCCTTAGATCTAGCAATATAATATTCTATAATATACCAGAATTTACACTGTTTATGGTGGCCTCTTCATTATTTCGTACTTCGTACATCACGTTCTCCCACGTAAAACACCGCGCACACACACGCGCGCGCACACACACACACACACACACACACACACACACACACACACACAAATTCCGAACAAGAAGACCACACATTGAATGACCAATCCGAGAGGTTCATTTCTAGGAAAATAGCTGTAGTATACTTGGAAAAGTTCGACCAGCAGAGTCACTTGCTGTGTATGCTTGTAAATACGGTGCTCCGTTCTGTTAATTGTGAGGTTTCGTTGCCACACTAAGGTCTCTTAGCAGTTAACGACGAGTTTCATCTGTTTCGAGCTGGGAAAACTATTAAGTGAACACGTTATTAGGACTGATTAACATGAGAATTTTTCGGCAGTATGGTAGGAAGACAACGATTTAGTATCCGGTCGCCGATTAGGTCATTAGCTAAGGAGTATATGTATCTCAAATGATATTATCCGTTTCTCACAGTACGTCTACTTCCGTAGTGGCTCTGCCGATTGACATGTAAGTATTCTGGGAAGAGTACAAATTTCTGGGTGATCACTTCGCTCTTACTGTTTCTGCAAACCTGACATTTCAATCACTTTGGTCGGATCGTCAGCTGTCTCAAGGATTCTCAGGTGTAATGTTCAGCTACTTGATTATACCAGAAGTAGTACAAGAGAGTAAATTCCGTGTAAGATTCGTGACACGGCACTATTTCTTTAAGAGCTTATATTCATGATTTCCTTTCTTCATTGTATTCAGAGTCGAAACACGGGAAGAATAACCGCTGCTTTTTTATTTACCTTCTAGGCTGCTAGAGATTCAGAATATATGGTCAAAACTATGTTCGTGAGATACAGCATGAAAAGGTATTCTTCGGATTTTCTAAGTATTTCCGCGAGGTATTAGGCGTCCTTCTTGGAGCGCCTGCAAATTCAAGCAGTTCAAAAAATGTAATACTTTCTTGCACACCAAATAAACAACTGTTGATTCACACAGTTCTTTCTCAGATATCACTCGATGTCACCTGTTAGTTTAAAACCAAACGTAACCGGCACACTTGACGAATTAACTTTTTCTGTAAAAAAATTATGTTGTCGCCATGTTGTTGCACCCATAATTCTACTTCCGAGCCTCAACGAGTTACTTATTGTTACCCACGAATGAAACTTTGCAGGGCGTAAGACCATGTGATATATACTCTCGTTTCACTACTCCATATTTTTATGAAAGATTTATTTTGTCTCAACTTATTGTTCGTATGCTCAGAGACTTTTGTTTTCAACGTATTGTGAAATCAGCAACATTGCGTTTCTCATCATTGACAGTTGTCTCTGTTTGCGTTTGACCAAAATCTTGTAAAACTCTCGCTGGATATTCGTGTGGATCGAGATGTGTATAGTACACCATCAAATAGTACAGAACATCTAAAAAGACTGAGGTTTAAGTTAACGTTTTCCTGAGAGGCATAAATGCATAACATGAGTGGTGATGTTCCTGTCATTACACCGGGTCGCTCATCAAAACTGCGCCCGACCATATGTACTGTACAGTACAGTACAGTACAGTAAGTTTCGTGTTGACTGTCGAACGATCCTTAATCATTTCGTAGAGCTGCTCCATTACTGCCTCCGAACACATTTTGGTTTAGTATCGGAGCCGGCCGAAGTGGCCGTGCGGTTCTAGGCGCTGCAGTCTGGAACGGCGGGGCCGCTACGGTCGCAGGTTCGAATCCTGCCTCGGGCATGGATGTGTGTGATGTCCTTAGGCTAGTTAGGTTTAACGAGTTCTGATTTCTAGGGGACTAATGAGCTCAGAAGTTGAGTCCCATAGTGCTCAGAGCCATTTGAAGCATTTTAGTATCGCATCAAAGTCTACCACAGAAGTCCTGTTATTATTATTGATTCTTTATTGGTTTCCTGCCATTCCAACATACAACCATCTTCCATGTACACATTTACGCAAAATACACGTTGAGAATATCAAGATTGATAAAAGTGTTGAACAGATTACACAATAACAATGAGTGTGTAGATTTAAGTTCTACGGTAGTAATAGAATAATTATTGCTAACATATGATACAGACTGCAAACACAACTTTTCATTCATTGATGTTAAATTTGTTTCTATGAATTTATAAGGTTCATATTGTGAAAAACATATTACTGTGTGTAAACGGTAACTGTTTACAATGTACCACACTAGTGTAAAGGAAATAGACACTAAGGATTTGACATACGACGCTTGTGGGGTATGAAGTCGAAATTACCTTAAATTGGCTTACAAAAACCACCTAACTACAGCACATGCGCATCGTGTGAGATTTTCCACATTCTTTCACTTTCTTCCAGCAGACTATCAGTTCTACAGAAAAAAGGACATTTTTTGCAGGAAATTTAATATTGTTTTATTTTGTACTGGGATAAGTTTCCGCTGACGTCGGGGTTTTCCAGTTATTCAAGAAGAACGTGCAAAAGAGACGTTCAAACGCACCCCCACATTCAGAACCACCCCCTTCCGTTCAGGATTTTTACTATGTTGTTCATGGTACTCAGTCCTACCACTGTGCGAAAATTTGCGATTGCACGAGTTATTCCCCGTAAACGATGTATTTAGTTTTAATTGACTGGGCCTGTAGCTTAGTCGGTTATTAAAGTCTCCTGCTTTTGCAAACGTGATGCAGATTTAAACTTAACCCTTACAAGCACAGTTATTTCGTAGTTAAAAGGCCAGACAAACTAAACGATATAATTGTTAATTTTACGCTGTTGAAATTCCAAAAGTGTAATATAAAATTTACGCCAATGCAATTTTACAATTTGCACGTGCAGAGCTAATCCCATTCAATGGAGACCAAAAAAGATCGAATATGGGAAATACTTCGTGCAGTCGCCAATTTTTGTACAGTTATAGGAAGGAATGCAATGAACAACGTACTAAAAAATCGTGACCGTTGGAGGGGTGAGTGTGTGGGTGGATGCGAAAATGTATCCGAGTACAAAGCCAAATTTCCTAAAAAAGCGGTCGGATTCTTTTCTCTTTAGGACAAACAGTTTGCGCTAAGAGAGCGAGAGAATATTGAAAATCTCGTGCGATGCACAAGCGCTGAAGCTTAGATGAATTTTGTAAGCCAGTTTGACGTAATTTCCCGCTTGACGTAAACGTGTTTATCTCGATTTCCTCTACACCACTGTGGTACAAGTAAGAAATTATCGTTTAGACACTGTATATATAAATTCCTTTTATTTAGGTATTTTATCATTATGTCCTAGACGCAAGCACTCCTGATCCCAAGAGAGTTCTCCTGGGCGTAGGGAGATGTATATTTTCCCATAACAGATTCTTCGTTTCTTTCTTCTTGCTAACTCCTCAATATGGGACAAGCAAATAGGGGAAAGACAATAAACAACCTGTCAACAACTCTTCATCCAAGGAATTTTGCTAAAACGTGAAAAGTACGCTTTCTGTTTCGTATATGTGAGTAACATTATCCGAATCGGTGCTTGTTGCTATTGAGAAGCATGGAGGAGACCAAATAATTCGCAATTTAAAGACTTCAGCATAGCACACTTCTCAGGAAAGGATCACCAATCACTGGAAACATTGTTGACGTAGATCAATCGTTAAGACTGGGAAGGAACTGGCATGCTATGGATGGACAAGCCGAACGCGAATCATAGTTTGTAGAATACGGTCTCCGGTCTGCCACTAAGGTACAATGAATATAGAGTTTGCCTTTGCACCTCTCTATCGTAATTTGACATTCAGAAATTGAGGGTGAAATTTGTTTCCTGTTTCAGACACTGGTTCTGTCCGTAACAGCGAAGAATGATTGTTACAGGAGAATGATTGTTACAGGTGACACTGACTCCGTAGTTATTCTAAACACGTAATGATTTTGTTGTGTGATTTTTTTGTTTTTTTACTAGACAAACTGTTAAATGTAGGAACCCACTAGCATGATTCTGCTGAATCTTCTGTAGAGAAGTTTACACTGTTATAATCTCATATCAAAGTGTAAATTATTTATTAACACAACCGTCTCGAGCTTTTATAATGAAGTTGATACATTAATTTTTCGATTTAGGTAATTTTTGAGTTGGGCCTTTAAGTTTAATTTCTGTGATTTTCAGATCGTGCTTTGATGTCAAAAGTGGTGGTCGCATAGCATTAATGTGTTAATGAGAGATACACCTGTGAAACATTATGATTATATTATGCTAGGCCACAATGCCACATGAAATTATTTTTACTTCTTTCTCATTTTTGGATGTTACGTGGCACCCAGAATGTCTCTGGAACGATAGTGTATATCATGTTCCTCTGACAGTATTACACTGACATAAAATTACTGATATGACTAAACTGCATCTTCTGTTAATAACCGTCGGACGAACGTCGGTGACAGCTATAAGATGAACGAAATATAAGGGAGGCGATGCTAAAGCCCAGTTATCTTGACGCTGTACTGTGACTGACGACTGCAGAAACCAACTACTACAGCAATTTATGGTCGTGAGGAAAAGGAACTCCTCATCGCATTTCACGCTGTCGACAAACACATGCTGCAGCAGATAGGTTGATGTTACCGTATACGTAAAGAAATACTCAAATAACATGATAGAACGTATTGGCTGAAGGTATAACGTTTAATGTGACCACGTTTTGTTAAGGTCTTACCTGTGTTTCTTAGGCTGTCGCTAACTTTACATTCCTATGCGTTGTTCTATTGGAATCCCTATATTGTTACTAACTTTACTGATTTTATAGTAGAAAAAAAGTCTACTTCTTCTGCCTTTTCCGGTTTTTCCTAAGGGGTACGCTTTGTTATCTGCGTTGACATGATGTTAGTGGCAGTTGATGGCTAGATGCCTTCCGTGTCGCCACATATATCCCCCCCCCCCCGCCTCCTAGGAAAGGAAGCTGTCTATCCTATCTGTCTGCGTCTTTGACAAGACAATGTACCGACTACATGAGCACTGGCTGGTGTGTTTCACTATCAAGTAGGCAAATTTAGCAACCACTTGAAAATAAATTATCATCTCTACGTAGTTTACCACTTTCAACGGTGTTTATATTTTTGCTTCAATTTTCTAGTTAGGGACCCTTTGAAAATTTATTTTCAACACATCTCCTTTTTTCAAACCACATCGCACCAATTATCGTATCTATTTTGCCTTGGAAACCCTCCTTGAATATCTTTCTTTCCGCTGCTCCCTCTGCTTTTCTGTTAATTTCTAAACCTTTTTTAACTTCTCGGATCCAGATTGTTGTTAATTTGTCAGCTTGTTGCCATTCATCATGTATAAATACCCAAAGAACTCATAGTACTTTTCTTGATTGATTCTGTTATTTTTTTCGTGTATTTTGATCTCTCATCATTGCTTCTTAATTTTCAGGCAACTCTGCTTCGTATTACACCTAACATTTTTCTCATGATTCTTCTCTCTACTATTTGCTATTTGTCGATCCTGTTATTCAGCGCATTTTGGTCCAACTAACACGTTGTAATGCATTATTTTTGCTATTTTTGATATGTACTATTTTTTGAAAGTATCTTTCTGTTTTTCTATAAGCTACATTTTTTGTTAGTGATGCATTTCATTTTTTTCTATAGAGATTCTTAAACGTGTTCTACTGTCTATCTCGTTTCTGGAGACGTATTCTGTATCTGCTAGACTTTCAGATAGTACAACAAAATCGACTGCAACTTCCAGGCAGTACACTGTAACACACTGTTTCTTTCTTCTCAGTTTTGTATGTGATGTTCCTTTATTATTTTGGTCAAAATTCCTACTGTTACTGATTTCTAATTCTTACGAAACCACAGTAGAAGAGGACTGGATGAAAGTCATCACCTTTTCTTACGCCCTTATTTGTATTAAGGGGCTCATAAATTTCACCCGTGAAGTGATTTCTTAGGCTTTCTCGGCATGAGTGATTAATGGTGTGCTTCCAGGTTTTCTGTCGAGTTTTTGTATCCACTTTGTGCACTGTTTTATGTGTAAAATGGAAACAACAATTTCGCAGAATTTACGGAAGCGCACTCTTTACTTTTGAGGCTGTGTCTTTAAACGTATTTGACCATGAAATTTACTTTCGAGACTGCCTGTAAGCGTTTCACGCATTGGACTTGCCAATTTAGTGATATATTATAACTCTTATCTTTTCCGATTTCTAATGTATTTTGTTTAACACAAAAAAAATTCGAGCTTCACTTCCTCTTTCTTACAGATATCTGAACAAAATTCATAGATGAGTTTTTCCTTAGTGCACCGCATGTATCTCTTTAGCACTTATGTAATGAAAATTAATCTCAGTAATTTGATTAATTTTATCCTAGAACTGTAAAAGTTGATGTGTGTGAATTCATACAAGTCGCTTGTAATGATCTTTCTTGTGCAGGGAATATACATAACAAATTTAAATATTGTAACTGCTGAGGACGCTTTCTCGCTGTTGTAAAGAGACGTTTACTGTGCTTGTTAAATGAAGCAGTTACCAGAACGTTCAACGTGAGTGAAGAATCATCAGATTCGGGGGATCAGACGAAGTCAGATAAAATTTTAAAAGGTGAATGAAGAAATATCGTGTAATATAGTTAGACCAAGTTTAACGTGGTGGCCATTTTCTTGCAGCTGTTGCCTATAAATTACAGTAATTTACAAAAAAATATCTATTACCTGCTGCACATTAATTTTATATTTTGCACACGTTTATGTGAACCCAGGTGCGTTTTGCCTTCACTGGTGTCATTAAAGCGACTAATCCATTATTAGAAAATTATGCGACTTTCTCTCACCTGGAAAGCTGGTTGAAAGTCTCCACTTTTCCCTGTATTCACTTTGGTTTCGTAACATGTCAACTGAAATTACTGATACCTAGATAGAAGTGAGAAAGAAGGCTTTGTACCACGAAACAGAAGAATGGAAACAGTATATCAGCTAACCAAAGGTCTCTACAAGATGAAGTAAATACCAGTCAATGCCAACATTCTACCATACTGTACAGTAATACGACCTGAGGCTCTGTATGCTGCAGATTCCTTGTTATGAACGTAATAGGTTGTATCGAGGAATTAGAAATAAGAGGAAAACAGGTTTTAGGGAAAATCCCCGGAATAAAAGCACACCATTCGCAGAAAGAGGATTGTTTACTGTGGCCACATTATGTGAGTCCAAAAAGGTTGAGGAATCTAGTCTTCCTGGTGCAATTCTTCAGACTTTCCCGGCAATCTGTCGACATCCTGGGGTATTGGATTTTCTCCAGGATGTCAGCGTCGTTCATATACAACACTTACAACGTGACTCGTTCTGTTCACCAGACACCTAACGAAGATAACGAGTCACGCTGTCGAAATCTTGTGCATGAAAGATTCTGAAATCTGACACAAAATACGACACTTGGAGATGTCAGTCTAATCCGTTATATTTTCAGCAAGAAGATAATAGAGGTAGAAAAAGATCAGAGAGAAGTGGGCATGACGCTGTAGGATTCCATAAAAGCATTTAGTCCAACAATAAACTCCAAAAGCGCCTTTTTCAAGACGAAAGCCAAAACTAAAAACTGGCAGCCGTGGACTGAAGCGAGAAAGGAGTAGCTCAGGAAACGAATGCAGGAACGCGAGGCTAAAGTTTAGGCTTAGTTGCAGTGAAAAGGAAAAGTACATTTGAAATAACATGGAGATGGCTGATAGGAAAAGAAAATGAACAAACTATAATATCAACAGTATCCGGACACCAATTAGTAGACATTCGTATGGATTGTCTAACATTCTGCGTGGTGTCTGTTTGTTCTATATCGTGTCTCCCTACCACTTTTGCGCGACGACGCTCTGAGCGTGTTTTTTAGGGAATTGAACCTGGGACCTGTTGCTGGTAAGGAGACGCCAGACCACACATGACATGTAGAGTTCAGAAGAGTTCAGTGAGACTAGCGATGATATAACCAAATACTTAATGATTTCAGCGTCAGCTCCACTGCACTCCCTGTAAAAGAATCTTGATACTAACTAAATTTAGTGGAAGGGGTTCAAGGCTTTCCTATTTTTAGTTAGTTGGTAAAATAACGTAGAAAAAACAGTTAAGTTTACCATACGAAATTTTATTCTACTCACAAAACATTGTTTGTAAATTGCACTATTGATAAAAGGAAATGTTTTAATACAGGATAATAAAAACCAACTGCGTTCAACAAAAATGTGAACGAATATTCCCTGAGTGGGTTTCCAAGTTCTACAATGGATCGAAGGATGACCTATGCCATATCACATCTACAATCTAGGTTTAAATTAAGTTTCACAAGAGAGAAAACTATCAAAATGGTCTACAGTGACCCTCAATTATCTTAAATTTCTTATCTAACTTGTCGTAAATTACAGTGGCTGATGTGGCTTCTCAATAACTATATAACAGAAAAATCATCGCGTTTCAGATTTTTACTTCAAGTGGCAAATGTGAACACCATGAGCTTTAATTGACGATCGACACTAGTATTACGCAAAAAGGGGGTGTAACAGATGAGACTTCTGCAGTTCTGAGTGAAGCTTTATGCGCTGTTATGCGGCATCGCGTGCGTTCATTACCTTGTCGGTGTTCGTCTGGGGGCGGCGGGCAGCACAGATCCGCTCACCTCACCTTCTCGGAAGCAGCTCTCTCCTAACTTCTCCTTACTACAATTTACCGAAGTTGGTTTAAAAAAACTATCTGGCTGTGTTTTCATCTGACCAATCAGGGTCTCAATGTTAACTTTAAGCTCCGCCTACAAAAATTCTGTCTATCTAATGAGAAACGTTATACTTGTCATGGTGGGGCAATGTTTTTAAAGTTTGCAACGTAACAGAGACGCGAAAAAGTCTCACGCTAAAACTTGCAGCTGGTGTGGTCCTTTTAGTGTTATCGTAAGATCTATACTGTTCTTCTGGAGGGATCTATCTTTTAACATGGGCTAGGGGGTGGTCCTGACGTAACAGAGACGCGAAAAAGTCTCACGCTAAAACTTGCGGCTGGGGTGGTCCTTTTTGTGTTATGGTAAGATCTATACTGTTCTTCTGGAGGGCTCTAGCTTTTAACATAGGCTGGGGGGTGGTCCTAGTGGTTAGCTGGAGACGTGGGTGTCTGCCCCTTATCGTAGGGCCTTCCAGCTTAACACGGCTCTGCTCTCGGCTTCTGTTCTCGTTTCTCCCCTCGGAACTGCGTCTGTCTCACGGTGGGAAGGTATGACATGCATTTAGGTATTCTTGTGTTAGTATGTGGTATTCCATTTGCTCACTCGTTACTCATATTACTTTGGTTAATTTAATGTCACCATTTATTCGGAGCTATGTGACATACTGCTGGATTTGCTTATCATGTCAGGGTTTTCATGGAAGGTGTTGGATTTGCCTGACACCTTACAATTGCATCCACCCTTCGCCATTATGACCGCTTGAGCTCTGTTGGGGACACCTTCAGGGAGGTGTGTGAATATCTGCCAAGGAATGACAGGTCATTCTTCGACAAGACTAGGTAATAATGTTGAACACAATGGTCTGGAGCAAGGTCGACATTCTAATTCTCCTGTGTTCCATTGTGGTAAGACCGAGACTCGGAGCACATGGGTTCATTTCATGAATGTCATTGTCCAGAGATGTTGCTTTATGACAGAGTTAATTGCCCGGTGATATATTTTCCGTGTCTGTATGTAGTGCAGAAAGAGGAACACATAACTACGAAACTGTCCCATAGTACAGTCACTTCCGTACTTCAGTATTGGCACTAAACATGATGTCAAGTAACGTTGATCTGGCATTCGCCGAAACTTTCCATCAGATTTCAACAACGTATACCGTGATTCATCACTTCAAGTCACTCGTTTTCAGTCGTCCGCTGTCCCGTGACATCCCTCTTAACACCACCTCATGCGTCAATTGGGCGTGACTACAGAAATAAGAGGCTTATGAGGAGCTGCACGTTCTACCCCATTTTTTAAACTCCCTACGCTCGTGGCTGAGCGGTTCTAGGCGCTACAGTCTGGAACCGCGCGACCGCTAAGGTCGCAGGTTCGAATCCTTCGAATCCTGCCTCGGGCATGGATGTGTGTGATGTCCTTAGGTTAGTTAGGTTTAAGTAGTTTTAAGTTCTAGGGGACTGATGACCTCAGAAGTTAAGTTCCATAGTGCTCTGAGTCATTTGAACCATTTGAACCCTACGCATGGTTACTGTGCTAGCTAGACTGTTGCTAGTATTTTGGAACCCACTATTGATTCCTTCCACGATTTTCTTGCATCCACTCACCACAATGCTCTATGGCTCCTATCAATCACCCAGCCTGGCCTTGGTTTAGCTGCAGTTTCTCCTTTGCGTTTCCACCAATAGTCGATTTTTGTAGCTCTGAAAGGTGTGAAATGTCCCTGCTGGATTTATTACCTTGGTGACATCCAATGACTAGCCCACTGAGCACGGGCAGCCTTTCATGACTTATACTTGTCACTTCTTTATGACGTAGGAGTGTCTAGATACTCTTGATTTGGTATTGTAAGTGCTCAGTGGTCCAGTCACAACAATGTGACGACATGTCAAAAGCCTGAATAACCAACATTTGCAGTGTGGACCACTGTGAGACATGCGGGACATGCAGGAAGAGAGTCAGTGACGTTCTGGAAGGTACCGACAGGGATGTGGAGCTATTTCGATCCCTGTGCTATGGCCAGCTGCCATCCTCGGCTGAGGATCTATGGTGCGAACAGTCCGATCGATGTGGTTCCAAAGAACCTAGATTCGGTTTAAATCCATGCAGTTCGGTGGCCTGGGGAGTATGGTAAAGTGATCCTGGTGCTCTATTGAACCGCACACGTACATTGCAAGACGTATGACACGTTGCGTTGTCCTGCTGGTTTATTCACCGTGCTGATGGAAACACAAACTACGTGTAGGAGTACATATGGTCCCCAAGGACTGAAGCAAACTTGTGGTTCATTGTGCCTCCCAGAATGACGGGATCACCCTGGGTACGCCATGAAAACATTTCACAGTCGATCTTTTTGAAGACTGTACAGGGCCATACGATGGCGCGTGAAAAGTGATTAGTCTGAAATGGCCAGCTATCGCTGCTCAGTAGACGTCTAGTTGCAGTATTGGCGTGCAAATTCCAGGTTTCCTCACCAATGAACAGCAGTCAACAAGGATGTGTGAACCAGATGCCTACTGCAGAGGTCCATACGCAGCAACGTACGTTTAACCGTCCTTGAGGAGACATTGTTGATAGTCCCTTGGCTTAATTGGGGGGTCAGTTGCTCAACAGTTGCTCGTGCAGTCTCCACAGCTGTGATAAGAAGTAACACCTACAGCCGTACATGTTGTTGTTGTGGTCTTCAGTCCTGAGACTGGTTTGATGCAGCTCTCCATGCTACTCTATCCTGTGCAAGCTTCTTCATCTCCCAGTACTTACTGCAACCTACATCCTTCTGAATCTGCTTAGTGTATTCATCTCTTGGTCTCCCTCTGCGATTTTTACCCTCCACGCTGCCCTCCAATGCTAAATTTGTGATCCCCTGATGCCTCAGAACATGTCCTACCAACCGGTCCCTTCTTCTACTCAAGTTGTGTCACAAACTCCTCCCCAATTCTATTCAATACCTCCTCAGTAGTTATGTGATCTACCCATCTAATCTTCAGCATTCTTCTGTTGCACCACATTTCGAAAGCTTCTATTCCCTTCTTGTCCAAAATACTTGTCGTCCATATTCCACTTCCATAGATGGCTACACTCCATACAAATACTTTCAGGAAATACTTCCTGACACTTAAGTCTATACTCGATGTTAACAAATTTCTCTTCTTCAGAAACGCTTTCCTTGCCATTGACAATCTACATTTTATATCCTCCCTACTTTGACCATCATCAGTTATTTTGCTCCCCGAATATCAAAACTCCTTTACTACTTTAAGTGTCTCATTTCCTACTCTAATTCCCTCAGCATCACCCGACTTAATTCGACTACATTCCATTATCCTCGTTTTGCTTTTGTTGATGTTCATCTTATATCCTCCTTTCAAGACACTGTCCATTCCGTTCAACTGCTCTTCCAAGTCCTTTGCTGTCTCTGATAGAATTACAATGTCATCGGCGAACCTCAAAGTTTTTGTTTCTTCTCCATCTGCTCCGAATTATTCTTTTGTTTCCTTTAATGCTTGCTCAATATACAGATATGAATTACATCGGTGAGAGGCTACAACCCTGTCTCACTCCCTTCCCAACCACTGCTTCCCTTTCGTGCCCCTCGACTCTTAAAACTGCCATCTGGTTTCTGTACAAGTTGTAAATAGCCTTTCGCTCCCTGTATTTACGATGTCATTTATTTTATTGCAACCAGTTTCGGCGCTTCAGTGCACCATCTTCAGGCCTTAGTTAACGCTAATGGGGTTAACTCCATCCGTATACACGATGCGTCGGTGGCCAGCATCTATAAATGGTTTCCCCAGATTGCCTTTAATAGCGATTTTGTCCCTCCAACCATCAATTATCAACTAACAAGATAGTTTGCGAAAATCAGTCATAGATGTTGGCCGCTGGTTCGTTGATTATAAGGATAGTGTTAACTATCGGGATAATGGCATCTTCGAGCCTTAGCTGATGTTAATGGCAATGACAGCAAAGGCCTGAAGATATGCACTGAAGCACCGAAACTGGTATTCATAAAGTAAGTGGTCATAAGGACGGCTGAGGTGTGGAATTTTATTACATAAGTGAATGGCCGAAGTCTCTCAGACCTCCAATCACAAAGATGGACATGCAATAATCTCCACAACAGTCGTTCATTCCTTCATCTATGGTCCGTGGTGCAGCACAGTTGCTTCGGCGCTGATCTCAGATAGTGTCATTGTTTACGATTCATGGTATACTTCAAACACGACGGCACACATACAGTTGACAGACTTCTCCGTTACAGAAATGCTTCCACCCATGGGATTAAACGTAGTGATCATATATTACGATAAAGACAATCGTATTCCAGCCCTTGACACACTTTATATATCCACTGTCTAACAACCCTACCACAACAAAGGTCAAAATTTAATGATGATTGTGGTGTTGCTCACGCTGCTAAATACTGCATTTTCGGGCAACAACAAAGTTATCATGTGGCAGGTGTTAGAGCACAGTTAACGAAGTCATTTCATATAATAATGAATAAACTAGGCACTCATCTCTTCGTGTTTCCCAGGCTGGTCTCGTTGTAAAATCATGGCTCAATCGTCGAAAATCTAGGTGGTTATGATTCCAAGCTCGGATGCAAAGAGGCCTAGGTTTTATTCTGCGATATTCAAAAGTTTTGTAGATGCGCTTCACAATCCATTCTTGAAGAATACACTTTTGCAGTACAATGGTGATGTAAAAAATTAATCAGCACTCCGAATTTAAGTTACACTTCTTTTTTATTACTTTTGCTGCAATATCACGTAACACACAAAACATCACTTCACAATACAAAACATACTTGAAAACATCTTCCTCACTGTGATTCTTGAGTTTCTCCCGGCGTATTTGATAATCAAAATATCCACGGGTGTGCCGCCGGTCTATAGTGTCCAACGGGCACAATATTTCGGCGATCATACATGTCGCCATCACCTGATGATGGCGACATGTATGATCGCCGAAATACTGTGCCCGTTGGACACTATAGACCGGCAGCACACCCGTGGATATTTTGATTATCTTCCTCACTGTTAAAGTTTACATTTTATAAGCTGACTACAATATGCGTCTTTCCAACATGACGTCCAAGACTTAACCTTCTCAAGGTCCGACTCTCTAACAACTAACTAATAATCGCTTACGCGCCCAAAAGTCAGAGTTACAAGTACGTCAAAGATCACAGTGACAAAAGAAAGAATACACATAAGAATAATATCATTGCAATATAAACATATCGATGTATCAAAATACCTCTACATCAATGAAATCAAATCTGAATGTTGCCTCAGAAATATGTCAACTACTTTACAGAAACACAGTAGAATATTACTGGTATCGAGAGGTTCAGGTGAGGCGCCGTAGAGGTTACGTAATTCAAGTACCATTACAACTGCCAGTGCTGCCGTCTTCCGTCTTTGAGTGTTTGTTGCACACTGACGTCGAACATACGCGGTGGTCACATTGTGACTGAACCTTGTGTAATCATGCGGAAAATGAACAAAATCCGTGACTCGTTTCGTGCAGGCTTTTCATCGAAAAGACATACCAGTGCAGATAATGTTGCTACCTCCATCTCTGAAGGTCCCGCTCTGGAGACGGCACATTTGGTTGTAGTTCGAGAGTCTTCGACTACCGCCACGCGGTGCGATCCGTGGGTCCTGGCAGGGTCGCCACTCAACAGGTGTGCTCTGTGCGTGGCAAGTGGCTCGGCAGACCGGCCAGCCTCTCATTACGGCTGCGACCGCACGCGGGCCCCGACCAGGGCCCGGACCGATCCCCTAATTAAGCGGACGGCCGGCACGTACGGCCCGAAAGAAGGCGCCAGCTGCGGCTGTGGCTTCTGCGGTGTTGTGGCGGCGCTACGCGGCGATGCGCTCTCGCAGCCTGCGGCCAGCCGCCGCCGACAGTCGCGCCGTGACCAGCGCCGCCGCAGCCGCTGCGCGGAAGCAAAAACTCAGCTGCTGTGCCAGTGAACAACGATGCCGCAGCCATGCGACTGTTTTGCGGGCTAGGCAACTACGCCCACATCCTTACGAAAATTAAAACTGCAAAAGAAAAGCTTCTACCCACTAGAGATGGTCAAAGTCGTTCATCCTTCGGAACTAGTTCACTTGTGATCACTCTTTTTTGGGAACCGGTCGTCGAACTGTTCGTGCTGATGGTTGTTGTCTTGCAAACGTCATCTGTTGACTCAGGGATCGAGACGTGGCTGCACGATCCGTTACAGCCATGCGGATAAGATGCCTGTCATCTCGACTGCTAGTGATACGAGGCCGTTGGGATCCAGCACGGCGTTCCGTATTACCCTCCTGAACCCACCGATTCCATACTCTGCTAACAGTCATTGAATGTCGACCAACGCGAGCAGCAATGTCGCGATACGATAAACCGCAATCGCGATAGGCTACAATCCGACCTTTACCAAAGTCGGAAACGTGATGGTGCGCATTTCTCCTCCTTACACGAGGCATCACAACAACGTTTCACCAGACAACGTCGGTCAACTGCTGTTTGTGTATGAGAAATCGGTTGGAAACGTTCCTCATGTCAGCACGTTGTAGGTGTCACCACCCAAGCCAACCTCGTGTGAATGCTCTGAAAATCTAATCATTTTAATATCAAAGCATGTTCTTCCTGTCGGTTAAATTTTGCGTCTGTAGCACGTCATCTTCGTGGTGTAGCAATTTTAATGGCCAGTAGTGTATAAGGTGGCGCACGAAAAACCGGCCCTGAGTACAGACTGTTCGCCAATTACGCACGATTGCTTGACCGCTACGAGCAGAATAGATAAACATGCAATAATTAGGCAGTGAACAAATAAGCTAATGCAAACAAAAACTTCGAAACAGTAGATGACGATTGGTGGGCTACAATGAGCAGTCTAGTACTTGGGGCCTATTTTTCGTGCGCCACCCTGTACCACTGAAATAATATAGTAGAAGTTATCACATTCTCTATACAAAATGTGACATCAGACACTCGATTATGGAGCGCGGGCTTCTTTCGGTTGTAGGTCGGTCTGCCTTCCGTAACAATGAACATGCTCGTTTACGTTGGATCCAAAAAAAAAAAAAAAAAAAAAAAAAAAAAAAAAAAAAAAAAAAAAAAAAAAAAGAAGGCGGAAAATGGCCTTTCGTGTGTGCCGTGCCGACTTCCTTTGCATGTCTAATAACAAAAAAAATTTTGCCTTTTTACAAGTATTTCTTCTGCTGTTTATCGAAATAGTGAAGTAAGCTTATATGCCGTTTTGTTACCTGAAAAGATGTATGTATTACATACCACGTAATTTTTATGTAATTTACCGAATAAGGACGAGTCCGGCCGAACGAGACCGAGACCGAGACAGACGGGAACGGGACCGAGGCAGGAAGGAAAGAGACCGGCCGACGTGCCGCCGCCGGAACGAGACCGACCGTTTCCCGTTCCTGGGAACTATAGGTAGAAATCGGCGACCGAAGTGAACTATGCAAGACTGTTCCTTAGAATTCGTTCCTTGCTCGTTCCGTTCATCTTGGTGAACTATTCCTTTGGACCCGTAAGTTCGCGAACGACCCATCTCTACTACCCTCAAATCAACAGCGATATAGAAAGCATCGCTCGTGCGAAACTCAGCTTTCACTTTTCTCGCAGGATATTACGGAAACCGGGGATAAATGGCAACATGCAAAAATCATATTCCCATATTTTCGGAAAGCATTTTACGCTGTATATTCTCAGTTACGCGAATGGCTCGATAACTTTTTAAGTAATAAAGTGGTTGGACAAAAGTGTGTAAACACAGCGAGAAATGCATTTTAACCCTACGTGGATCACAGGAAACTTACTCAGAAGCAGATGCTCACTCACATTAGAGGAGACGTGGAATTTTTGTTCGTCCATTTCTTGGCCCTCGTGTGGCTGCGTACAGGAGTGAAATGGCGACGGGGTCAAGCTGAGATTTTTCATGTCTCTGTGGTCGGAGACAGTATAGAAAGACTTGGTTGTTAGGCTAATGAGGTATATATGATGATGATATGGAAAATGACACTGGGTTCATTTACTTTTTTGTTTTTTATTACTTCTTCACTTTTTAGCAAGGAACATACGGGAGAACACAGACACTGGCTTATAGAAGCACAGATGAGGTTTGCTTGATTCTCCAACAGGGCTACTAGAATGAAAAGTAACTCCAGCTTATAACTTTACGTAAGATTCGGGTGTACACAGCAATGTCTAGTATTATTAGAGCATGAACCATGGATTCTATTGTTCTAATGGAATCCTTAGGTAAAGGTACTCGTCACAATGCAAGTGACAGACAGACATAGGTGCATGTAGATAAATGCACGATGGAAATCAGTAACCCTCGGCATATACATGCAAGCTTTTTGCAAATCATTCTTATAGTTAGTGAACAAGATGGACTGAAGATGATGCTCACTCACACTGTATATTCTATACCCTCGTTCATCCGATGCTCCTATAACTCTTCTGTTCGATGGACATTGCCTTGCTTGACGTTTGAGAGCACTGGTTTGCCTATGCGTGTGACCCGTTAACGGGCTAATGAAAGCTGCTTGGACTGTACGTCCCTACCTAATTTATTAGGCTTACGGATAACATTCATACTTAGATGGTTTCTCCTTTTTTGTGGCAACCCTTCATGATTCGGGCAGAACACTATGCTTGAACGTAAATGTCGATAGGAGCCAAGCCTGCTGTTTGCGCTGTGGTCTATGCAATGTGGTCTTTGACCACGAACAGCGCTTGTGCAATGTCCTTAGTACGTTTCATGTGTAAGTCTTGGGCAGAACAGTATTATGGGTGGTTGTGAGAGCATTGTGTCGGAGTTCAGTGCATTCCCACATGGGTGAAATGCTGGAACTCGTTTGGTGAGTGCTTCCTTAACTAAGCGGGCCGAAGTTTTTGGTGTTTCAAGAGGCACTGTATCGAAGATTTATACCTCGTATAGGGAAAGTGGAAGCACATTCACTACTAGGTCACAATGGGACTGAAAGTGTGCGTTGGACGATCGTGACAGAGGGTCACCGAAGAAGAATGTGACTAAAATTGAGGGGATGACAGCTACCAAAGTTACTGCAGAACTGAATGTCGCACTCACGACCCGTGTCCAGCACCAGATCAACACCAACACGAAGGGAGCTCCTGAAGCACGGAATTGCAAAGAGAGCTGAAATTCCGAAAACACTCATCAGTGATTGAAATTCCCGTATCAAAAAATTTGGTGTCGAAGTCATAAAACCTGACCTATAAAGCAATGGTGAGTCATTTGGTCGGATGACTCTTGTTTGGGACTGTTTCCAAATGCCGGTCGAGTTTGCATCACAAGGTCGAAACATGGCGGGGATTCAGTGATGATTTGGGCAGCCATATAGTGGTATCCCATGGGCCTCTTGATTACTCCGCAATGTCGTGTAACTGCCAAATATTATGTGATGTAGGAAATGCATAACACAAACGCTGACTTTAATACAGTTTATTTGCCGGATGTTTTTAGTCCAGGGACATGATCTTTGTAGTCAAATATGCAGTTACAAAACCAACATTATATATCACACATTTTTCAGAATCCAAGATAAGTAGTTAAAGTGAATCAGAACAACTCTGAACACAATAACTGTGTGAAATGCAGCAGCTTATCACTACATGCTTGTAATATACAACATTCTGTAATCACGTCATCTATGTAGAGAAGAGAAACGTTTACTTTTTTTCTTTGTTTTTATCACCAGTTAGTCGTGAATTAATGCTATGCAGTAACCAGTATGATTAACGTAAATAATAAAAATAAGTATCTCCCTAGAAGTCTCATCGACAATGTTACAGCAGTTCTTGTAATGCACAGGGACCAAGTTGAGGATTAATGAGGCGAAACTTGCTGCCACTTAGCACTTTGGTGGCTAACTACTACAGTTTAACCCTCATTCGTCCAAGGCTTTTATTTTTAACTATGGCTTCCTTCCACTGTGTCGACGGTGTCTTAACGCGAAAAATTGCAAGCTGTATCGTGGTTCGTAGTTCACGCTGAACTGTTGGTGTCCAAATAATCAAATAGGCAAGTCATTTGTACAGCCGGAAGGAGAAAACGGCGTACCACATCCAAGGACCATGCCTAGTGAAATATTTCAGTGATAAAACCAACCTCCTAGTTGAGAACAGCGTATATTGTGCTTAAAGTCGTTCCGTGTTTTGTCATTTGCAGTCGACTGATATTATTTCATAACGGAAATAGGACCCACGGACTGTTTCCGACCGTACGGAGTTTTTTTTAGTAGACGACTTGTCACATAAATCGCCTGCGATAGTCGTTGTTTGTTTCGCCAAGGCAACATTCACGACAAGATATCAATTCTCCTAGCTACTCGTTTTTGTTTATTTCAATACTCTCGATGTGTTCCTCTATTGCTAGCTTGTATAAAATATTGCCCCGAATGTCAGTTCTCCGTATCTCGATCTGCCTTTCTTATATGCCGTACAGGAGCAATATCTACAGAAACCGTTTCATCTGTCTCTGCTCCAGCGCTGCTGGAACGGTCGGTAAGAAACACTGCGCTACCCCCAGTGTTCCACCAATGCAGCGCAGTGACATATATCTACCGGACACACGATTGCCGGCAAAGCTTTTCTATTATTTTTTTTCTTTTAGTCGGAAGAGGAGGACACGGGGAGTAGAGGAGGTAGGAGAGGTTGATGGGGGCAAAAATGGAGAGGAGACGTAGAACACAGAACTACTAGGATTAACGCCTGCGCATTTTTCAGCCAGACGAGAACTGCTTGTTCGCTACAGATGCCCCTACTCCCCCTCACCCCACGGCCAGTCCCCCTTCTGCCTTACACTTTACTTCAACCGGTGAGCAGCAGCAATGCTCTTTGAGGCAGACTGCGTACATACATTTTGTTTAGTCTACCTGTTAGATAACTTACTGACTTCTTGTCTTAACTAATCAGAGAATTAGACAAGTGGCCGACAGTAAACTTAATTTGCCAGATCGTTCAACTACATGCCAGATATACTTCTTTAGTTTGCCATCAGGACTAACTTTCCATCCCTGAAGGAGCGAAAGTGGGTTTTTGTTACAGCTTTGAATCTGTGTCACCATTGTCCTAAATTTAAAGCTTAGATTACGAATCTATTGCGAGAAAGCTCTATCAGCCTACAGCAGATCACTATGAATTACCATTTTCAGAATGGTTCTTACTAAATTGGGTAGAAGCATCCCGAGTGAGCTGTTAATTTTGGTATTTACTTTAAATACACGGTGGCCGAAATCTTTAGAATCAAATAGAAACGATGGAGTATCCTAGATTAGTACTTGGAGTAACAGAATCAAACAAGATGACATTTTTTTTTGTTATTGTCATATAAAACTTACCACAACTACTTCAACTGATAACAGACGTTCAAAGTGATTGTCAAAGTGGAGGCTTCAAGTCTCATTACAAGTAGGTACTTCTTTTTTTATGGTTTGATGCGTCCCGCCACGAATTCCTTATTTGTGCCAACCTCATAATTTCAGAGTAGCACTTAAACCCTACGTCCTCTCATATCTGTTGGATGTATTCCAATCTCTCTCTGGTACCATGGAGGTTATGCCCCGATGCCTTAACAAATTGTCCTATCATCCTGTCCATTCTCCTAGTCTTCTTTTTTCCATATGTTTTTTCTACGCTGCCTCTTCGGAGAACCTCCTTATTCCTAATCTTATCAGTCAAACCAATTGTCAACATTCTTTTGTAATGCATCTCAAACGCTTCTAATCTGTCCTTGATGCACTATCATTTACTTGGTGTGCTCCGAACTTACATTCTCAGAAATTTCTTCCTGAAATTATGGCCAACGTCTGATATTAGTAGACTTCTCTTGACCAGCGATGCCCTCTTTGCCTGTGCTAGTCTGCGACTGGTCTTGCTTCGTTCGTCATGGGTTATTTTATTTTCAAGGTAGCAGAATTCCTTTACTTCGTCTACTTCGAAACCATCAATTTCGATGTTAAGTTTTTCGCTATTCTCATTTCTGCTACTGCTCATTACTTGTGTCTTTTCCGTCTTTGCTCTAAATCCATATTCTGTACTCAAGAGACTGCACTACAACGGCCTACAAAATTTTTGTACAATCTCTCAAATACTATTGTGCTATATGGGAGAGCCCGTCAGGAAAGTAGTATGGCAGTGTGGCAGGAAACTAGGATCATGGCACGGAGATCGTGCTAACCATGAAACAGGGTCTTCCCTTCTACTTCAGAGATGAAACACCAGCTTCTGAGGTGCTCACTGTAGTTAATATCGATGTGGGATGGTGCACCGTCACGTTGAAACAACAGCCTCTGGCCAAAAACAAGAGTTAAAGTCTTCCAACAATTGTAGTAGCGAATATCAATCTTATTGATGACATTGTGCATGTGCCGCTCGCGGTCAAATACGAGAACGCAACTTGCAGCCTTGGTTAGTAGCTGCATTTATGTTAAGCATGAATTTGTCCTACCCCTGTGTTTCTGCTGCCGGAAACCTTCCCAAGACTGTGGAATAAACAGACGTTTCTTTTATTCTGCTCGATAACAGCACTGAAATGGTGTACAAATACCAATACTGTGCACAAGAAAAGAGCCGTTGTACCTGATTTTCTACAGTCCCCATAACACCCAGACGCAGGAGATGGTGAGACTTATTACACTACTGGCCATTAAAATTGCTACACCACGAAGATGACGTGCTACAGACGCGAAATTTAATCTACAGGAAGAACATACTGTGATATGCAAATGATTAGCATTTCAGAGCATTCACACAAGGTTCGCGCCGGTGGTGACACCTACAACGTGCTGACATGAGGAAAGTTTCCAACCGATTTCTCATACACAAACAGCAGTTGACCGGCGTTGCCTGGTGAAACGTTGTGATGCCTCGTGTAAGGAGGAGAAATGCGTAACATTACGTTTCCGACTTTGATAAAGGTCGGATTGTTGTATATCGCGATTGCGGTTTATCATATCGCGACATTGCTGCTCGCGTTGGTCGCCATTCAATGACTATTAGCAGAATATGGATTCGGTGGGTTCAGGAGGGTAATACGGAACGGCGTGCTGGATCCCAACGGCCTCGTATCACTGGCAGTCGAGATGACAGGCATCTTATCCACATGGCTCAACGGATCGTGCAGCCACGTCTCGATCCCTGAGTCAACAGATGGGGACGTTTGCAAGACAACAACCATCTGCACAAATAGTACGACGACGTTTGCAGCAGCATGGACTATCAGCTCGGACACCATGGCTGCGGTTACCCTTGACGCTGCATCACAGACAGGAGCGCCTGCGACGGTGTACTCAGCGACGAACCTGGGTGCACGAATGGTAAAACGTCATTTTCCGGATGAATCCAGGTTCTGTTTACAGCATCATGATGCTCGCATCCGTGTTTGGCGACATCGCGGTGAACGCACATTGCAAGCGTGTATTGGCCATCGCCATACTGGCGTATCACCCGGCGTGATGGTATGGGGTGCCATTGGTTACACGTCTCGGTCACCTCTTGTTCGCATTAACGGCACTTGGAACAGTGGACGTTAAATTTCAGATGTGTTACGACCCGTGGCTCTACCCTTCATTCGATCCCTGCGAAACCCTACATTTGAGCAGGATAATGCACGACCGCATGTTGCAGGTCCTGTACGGGCCTTTCTGGATACAGAAAATGTTCGACTGCTACCCTGGCCAGCACATTCTCCTGATCTCTCACTAATTGAAAACGTCTGGTGAATGGTGGCCGAGCAACTAGCTCGTCACAATACGCCAGTCACTACTCTTGATGAACTGTGGTATCGTGTTGAAGCTGCATGGACAGCTAGCTGTACCAGTACACGCCATCCAAGCTCTGTTTGACTCAATGCCGAGGCGTATCAAGGCCTTTCTGGATACTGATTTCTCAGGATCTATGCACCCAAATTTCGTGAAAATGTAATCACATGTCAGTTCTAGTATAATATATTTGTCCAATGAATACCTGTTTATCATCTGAATTTCTTCCTGGTGTAGCAATTTTAATGGCCAATAGTATATTATCTCCACCCGAGTATCACGCAAAGATGACAGACGGGTTGGGGTGGTGGAGAGCTGTGGGGTTCTCATTCTTGGTTCAGACTTTTCGCAGTTTCCCTTCTTCACCTCACGTGGATTCCTTAAGGGCTTCTTGGACACTTTAAGACATTACGAGATCCGAATTGTTATACATGGGCCTTGGCAGTGTTGGTGTTCTTTTGGTCACCGATCCACCTTCTTGTCACCCCCCCCCCCTCCTCTCCCCACTCAGGATGGGATCTGCATACTCTACATGTCTGCGTCTGTTGTAGGTCTCATGTGTTGAAACATGATGACGTAATCTAAACACTTGTGTAACGTGGCCGGCCGGAGTGGCCGAGCGGTTCTCGGCGCTACAGTCTGGAACCGCGCGACCGCTACGGTCGCAAGTTCTAATCCTGCCTTGGGTATGGATGTGTGTGATGTCCTTTGGTTAGTTAGGTTTAAGTAGTTCTAAGTTCTAGGGGACTGATGACTTCAGCAGTTAAGTCCTATAGCGCTCAGAGCCATTTGAACCATTTTGTGTAGCGTGTATCTGAAGCGGATCTTGCGTACTAGACCGGTATTTACTTAACCGGATCTCGGGAACTGCCTAGAAACCACATCCAGGCTGTCTGGTTCATCAGTCCTAGTCGCTAATCGGAGAGACGAATTCGATCCAGGGCTGTCTCGCTTTCCTTTGTTCCACAAGCGTGAGCTTTAGCCCTGTCCGCTGTCCGGACAGGTAGGATATTAGACAACTCATTCCTTGCAGCTTCCTCTAACTGATCCATTGCTTCGACTGCAGTGTGGGAAACGCTGACGAGAGTGTAAATTAAATCAAGCGTTCTAATTTGGTCTTAGGGTTCTTATTCTTAATTGTTTCGTTATTTATTTTCCTAATTTTTCGCCCACCGAAGCTAATTATTTGGTATTGTTAGCTTCGTCAAAAAGATGAAGGTGCACTGTTTGGATTGGACGTCCAACTATCTTTCTCTCAAAGGAGTAATGGGTAGCCGATGGATAGGTGGAAGGAATGCAATGTCATATCAATTCCAGCAGGATAACACTTACCAGAGCACGGCGGATTTTTAACCAAGCATAATGCTGACGACTGCTTCAATTCACTTTCATTGTGCTTCCAAATGTTCTTCTTATGCAGGAAAATACTAAAGTGGAGCAGTATTGGTATTTGGAAGCATGCTTCCCCCTGTACAGAATATGGTTCAAATGGGACTTAACATGTGAGGTCATCAGTCCACTAGACTTAGAACTACTTAAACCTAACTAACCTAAAGACATCACACACATCCATGCCCGAGGCAGGATTCGAACCTGCAACAGTAGCAGCAGCGCGGTTCCGGACTGAAGCGCCTAGAACCGCTCGGCCACAGCGGCCGGCTGTACAGAATATGATGTATAAAGTAAAATAAAGGTTTTCATCAGTTCTGATATTTTTATTAGCGTCCGGAATGTACATTTCGTTAGTTAGTAATGGCCACAGGGTGGGATGGCTACCACTTTGCATATACTCAACACAGAGGTCTTTTTTTTGGTCTAAAACAGATCTGTTTATAAGTACTCCAGCTGTTACTCATGGCTGCAGTCGCGTGTTAATAGTTTTGTTTTGATGTTGCATGGGGGCTTAATTAAAATAAAATGAAAATAATTTTTTCAGTCGCTGTATGTCCGATTACGAAGTGTCGTAAACGGTTGGCCCTGACTAGTATTATTACGCAATCTGACTGCATAGAACAACAACAAAGAATGAAATGAAAATTTTCGTTAACACAATTAATTAATTAAGTCCCCAGCAACTATAAAACCTACGAAACCAAAGCACAAGTATAACTGTTCTGTGTGTGGAAGTATGACTCAACGTACACATCTGGCACGTTTCTTCTTCAATAAGACAAGAAATTTCAAATACCATTTATACTGAAGTAATTAAAGAAAATAGAAATACCATAATTACGCAAGAAAACCAGAATTACACTCTAATCCAAGAACACAAGCCAGATGCTTTGTTGACTGAACCTGTAATGACGCATTATTCAGGACATTGAAATAATGAGAAAAAAAAAGAATAAGAGTTTTGTTACCTTCATATATATTGACGAAAAGCACTCTAATCATTACAATATCTCCATTGGAACAGCATCTGCTGTATAGCCCATCAAACAACTGCATAAAACATGGAACAAGCACTCCCTACTACAACATCTCGACAAGCACTGTCCACTACGACCTCTCGACAAGAACTGCACACCACTACTTCTCAATAATCACTGTCCACTACGACTTCTCAACAAGAACTGACTACTGCCACATCTCGACAAGAACTGCTAGTGGAGGCGGCGGAACAATACTCTCTAGCGCGATCTCTGGCGCTGTGGCTCAGTGTCCACAGGCTAGAATTTGATGGTATTTTTGCCAGCATTGGTGGTGAAAATACCACCAAATTCGTCAAAAAAATACAGACAAAAATAAAAGATAATATTAATACGTAAATATCATATAACTAGATAAAATTTTGGCTTTGCACTGACCTTTCAATAACCTAATATATAAAATACAGTAAACAATACAAATTCTTTCATACATTTGACTTTACATAATAGTTTACACAAGTATTATGTGGTTAAACAATTCAATCAATACCGTCAGCAATGACGAATATGTGCAGGTAAGAGTCTCATAACTTTCATAAACAGTAAATACACAAAAAAGCAGTTTATACAAATATTCACATAAATGCTTTCCATAGCTCAAGAACAAGTAGTTGACAGTTCCAGCAGTAGCACCCAGCAATGGTCAACAGGTGCAAATACCAACAAGTGACATCATTTTAGTAGAACCAGTTCCATCACTTGCACCCAGCAATGTTGAACAGGTGCTACAGCAACAAGTGACATCATCTCAGTAGAAGCAGTCCATCAGTGGCACCCAGCAATGTTGAACAGGTGCAGACACCAACGAGTGACATTATCTCAGTAGGAGCAGTCCATCAGTGGCACCCAGAAATGTTGAACTGTTGCAGACACCAACAAGTAACTTCATTTCAGTTGAAGCAGTTCCATCAGTGGCACCCAGCAATGGTGAGCAGGTGCAGACACCAACAAGTGACATTATATCAGTAGAAGCAGTCCATCAGTGGCACCCAGTAATGTTGAGCAGGTGCAGACACCAACAAGTGACATCATTTCAGTAGAAGCAGTTCCATCAGTTGCACCCAGCAATGTTGAACAGGTGCAGACACCAACAAGTGACATCTTCAGTAGAAGCAGTCCATCAGTGGCACCCAGCAATGTTGAGCAGGTGCAGACACCAACAAGTGACATCATTTCAGTAGAAGCAATTCCATCAGTGGCACCCAGCAATGTTGAGTAGGTGCAGACAGCAGTCCATAATATTCACTATCATTAATCACACTGTTCATCAGAGTTTATCAGCAGAAATTAAACATCTCCTAGTGGCACCAATCATGTAGAAAAAGTGCAAGTAACAGTCCATAATATTCACTATCACTAATCACACAGTTCATCAGCAGTAATTAAACATTTCTAAGTGGCACCCATTATGTTGAACAAGTGCAGGTAATAGTCCATAATATTCACTATCACTAATCAGACAGTTCAGGCATGAACAATAGTTTGAATGCACACACAATTGCTTTTACAAAATTATTATCAATGCTCTTACACTAAACATACAAATGATAATAAACACACAAATGATATCGGGTAATTGTCATATTAACTATTACAGTACACTAATAACAGTAAACCTATAATATTTATGGGTGTCAGTGCAAGCCACAACAACAAGTAAAATAATATTTAGGAGATAGGTTGGTACCAATTTGGGATAGGGAAAGGAAAACACACAAAACACACTGACTCATCTTTCATCCACATTAGTGCTACTGTATAATTGAATAGTGTTAACTGTGTAAATGCAATTCTGTCAAAATTTTATGTTCATCATGTGTATCAAGTAGTAGTGGCAGCAATGTATAACAGACAATAATAGTTAGTCAACGTCATAGTCATCATGTCAAGACCAATGTTTGCCAAGCCAGATCAAAATGTACGGTTGCTGAACAACTGTCAGTGTGCCAAGATATGCAAATACTTCCTCTCTCAAAAAAAGTATGTACTGCTTATTGATTTAACAAAGCGTGTGTGTAGACAATCTTCCTTCTACTTGAGTGTTCTAGTCTGCCATCTTCATCCTCCTTGTTCCATATAAACCAACAAAAAAAAACTGCTCTTCACTTACTTTACCTCTTATCCACCAAAACTCCAATAATCATCAGCATCACATAATCTCAATACTTCAATAATACCTCTTACGTCGATACATATAAACCTTATCATCAATATCATCAGTAATACCTCTTCAATACGTCGATACAGAAAAACCTTAGCACCAATATCATGTCACTTCCATAAGAACTCTTTCCTCTAGTCAGTCTCCTCGAACAAGTACAGACAAAATCCTAGTGCAAACTTCAATTCAGCATCCCATACAATCCGAAGACACACAACCTCTGTGTAATCCATCTGATCCAAATCTTCTACTCATTATGAATCATAAAATACATTTTGGTTACCTTGTCCATCATTAAATAAAAGAAATGCATACATGACCTCTAACAGCCTTTAGTTTGAATAACTTTCAGTAAGTGAGTAAGAGTACGGAGTGTTAATGATCTTAATATTTCATAGTGTGTACACCACTTCAAGAATCATGGCAAAACAGAAGCAAACGTGTGTAGTATTTTTTGTGTCAAGTGTCACTTGCTATTTCAATTGCTCACGAAGAATGCAGTGTAATAACTGTCAATGGTCTAAACCTAGTGTTGGTATGTCATGTCGTTAGCTTCCTTCCTATTAGCATAAACTTATACAGATTCCATAAAACCTCCAGCTCATGTGACTTCAATGCAGTTTCTTGTACCAATGTCGTTCGTAGAATTATAGCAGTTCATTTTCTTATCTTAAAATATAAAGCACTGATCGTAAGCAAAACATGCAATAGCGAGTAAATATACCAGTAGAGAACAGAATGTCAACAAGTGGATGCAGCACAATCCCTACAACGAGGCTCTGCCAAGCAAACAATCTATAACTAATACCATAGTGTGACCTAAACTCCATGTTCGTACTCCGCATATCAGCATTTCTATATACGAAATTAAAGAGTAGTTATGACAACAAAACAGAAATGTGTAAATATGCAATCCATACGCAAAGCAGCAAATACATATCTTACATAATAAACAGGTCATTAGCATCATATCAGCATAAGCAAATAAATGTTCGTGTGTCATCTTAATAAGTAAACATGAAGGCGCAAGCAGATAAATCACAAAGTATAACTAACATACATAACCACAGTCAGCACAATTAATCAGTTGACAATTACAATTTAAATAAATAAGCACAACAGGCACATAATAAAAAAATATGACATCAGTGAAAAGGCAGTGCAGCCAAGCGATGCATAATATACGCAAGTAATAACACTATTCATTAATAAAACATTGTCAAAATCAGTTAATGTACGCAAGCACGTCGCTTCACAGGTAAATTCGTAGAACATGAAATTTAGCACAAAGTATGAGTCACGTAATCGCAAGCAGCAAATTACGTCTAAAGTACGTACCTAAGTGGAAATATGTTACCTGAAAAATAAACTCAATTAACAGTTACCTTTTTAGTTTATTAGTTTCTTCTTCGAAATTACATTCTTCCTGAAATTCTCTCGATAGCAAGTCCTCTTAACGTCGGACACACACAGAATTTACCTGAAGTTCTTAAATATTTTATACAACTGTATCCTGAAAAATACTGAACGTTAATAACATAATTCATCAAGTCACTATAGCTTTATACTGAATTTATGCGGAGAAATTAACTGTCTATTTGTTTACGGCTGTCAGTGCATTCACACTGAGCGCTCGATCAGCGTTTCAAACCCATAGGTGCACGTGATAAAGCACCAGCAACAATATTTGAAGATCCCTGTATGTAAACAATACTAAAATCAAATTCCTGTCGGTACAGCGCCCATCGTGACAATCTGCCATGAGTTAATTTTGTTGACATAAGAAATTCCAGAGCTCGATGATCGGTGTAAACCTTAGTATGTCTGCCAAACAAAAATGTGCGAAATTTTGTGAAACCCCAAACAACAGCCAAAGCCTCAAGTTCGTAATCGAATAATTCTTTTCGGATTTAGAGAGAACACGACTTCCAAATGCAATAGTCTTCTGTACTACAACGCCGTTTTCTTCTATCTCTTGAAATAAATGTGCACCTAGGCCTTTGTATGATGAGTCCGCCGCCAAACAAAAATCTTGAGATAAATCCGGATGTGAAAGAAGTGGAGCAGCAACTAAAGCATCACGAAGTTGTTCAAATTCTGACTGAGCTTCCTCATCCCAACACCAATTAGATTTCTTTCCAGATAGTTCACATAAACGAGGTGTAGCCAAATTGTCCAATCTAACAAAGCGCCTAAGAAAATTACAGACACCAAGGAAACTACGAACATCACGTTTTGTGGTAGGAACAGCGTAATTACGAATAGCGTCTAGTTTTTCTGGATCAGGAAGAATACCTTCTGTAGAAATAATGTGACCGAGAAAATTTACCTGAGATCGACCAAATTCAGATTTTTCTAAGTTCACTGTAATGCCAACTCGTGCAAAAATACGTAATAATGAATCCAAAATTTTGTTGTGCTCACTCCAAGAATGTTTAGCAATAAGAATATCGTCAACATATGAAGTAATATTGTCACGAAGATAAACAGGTAAAATTTCATTTAAGCTACGAATGAATGCTGCTGAAGATACAGTAAGTCCAAACGGTAATTTCCGAAACTGGTAACAGTTACCAAAGGCTAAAAAGGCAGTGTATTTTCTACAATCAGGGTGGAGTTCTATTTGCCAAAAACTTGCGCGCATATCAATCGTGGATAAAACTTTAATTCCATGGAAATGTTGAAGAAGTTCATCTAAATTTTGTGGACGGTCAGTTTCAGGAATGATGATATTATTTATCTGTCTGGAATCCAGAACCAAACGAATTGACCCATCCATTTTAAGAACAACGTGTAATGGGCTGGTATAAGGACTGACTGCTGGCTCAATAATGCCCTGATCTAACATGTATTGAAGTTCATTCTTAACCTTGTCTCTGTAAGCCAAAGGAATAGCGTACGTTTTTCCTCGAAATTGTGTGTGTTCTTTTACTTTAAATGAATATTGTAAGCCTTGTATAGTTCCTGTGTGATGACTAAATACTGTAGCATATGAAGTCAAAATTTGGTGCAGTTCTTCTCTTCCAACGTCATCTGGCACTTCAGCTTTCTTAACCTTTTCATTAATTAATTCTTCCCTACTAATTATATCCTCCATCGCGTCTCTGTATCTATTGTCATTGTCATGAATAAACACACTGTCGTCATAATGCTCAACGAAAACATCAGAAGTAAGAAACCTTAAACATTTTGTATCTGATTCAGATCTTGCTAAACATTCGAAAAATTTCAAACATTTCGGCATTCCGGCAACAGTCAAATTCACACTTCCTTCTTTAAAGTTCAAAATTGCCTTATGTGTGTTAAGAAACTCCATACCTAATATAATCTGTGTACTGAGTAATGGAACAATAATAAAATTAGCAGAAAATTCGTATCCTTGACAAATGAAATTTAGGTTAGTCTGTTGTTTAACTTCCACACTTTTTCCAGAAATCGCTCCTCGAATTGTAGTTTTAGAAATAGGTAATACAGGACAGGCAATAGTTCTTTCACATATACGAAAAACTGATTCACTAATGACGTTCAATGGGCTCCCAGAATCTAAAACTGCAGTGAACTTATTCTTACCCACACATACTTCAATAACAGGATGTAAAAATGCGTCTACATTATTTTCCTTTTCGTCTAGCAAAATGTCTCTCATGTCTTCCAGGCGTACGTAGTGTAAAGTCGTAGTGTCATTACTTTCTGAACCGTCTATATTGCTGCCAGAAGCCGAAGCTGCAAGTC
Organism: Schistocerca nitens; assembly: GCF_023898315.1. NCBI lineage: Eukaryota > Metazoa > Arthropoda > Insecta > Orthoptera > Acrididae > Schistocerca > Schistocerca nitens. The sequence goes on from NW_026045946.1 coordinate 54,640, forward strand.
ATTGTCGATTGTTTGCGTCACGTCTTTGATTATTCGCGTCATTTCGCGGATCAATTTCTACTATTTGCACTTGTCTCTCAGAAGTTCTGTCACGTGGAGGATGCCAATTAGGTCCCTCCTGTCTGTTAGATGCAAATTCTTGGTTGTGTCTGTTATTAAAATTTCTGTTTTCCTGTCTGTCTGCATAACTACTTCTTGTGTAATTTCGACTGTCACTTCTGAAATTACTGTTAGACCTACTACCCGGTTATTTCTGTAGTAAGAATTTCTATTACTGTATGAATAATTTCTGTCTTGATGATACCGATTACTGTTTCCGTATGATTGATCATTCCGGTACGAATTACCGTTATTATAATTGCCTGTGTAATTTCTGTTAGAACGTCTGTTATTGTCATAAGGCTGGTATCTATTGTCCTGTCTGTTACGTCTGTCATTCTCAAAATTACCCATATAACGCCCGTTAGTGGCCAATTTGGTGGATGTGCGTACATAAATTGATCTAACCATGCACATGGATGTATGCCATTCTTAGAATTGCGGAAGATCTTAAATTTCCGAACAGTCAAAAAGTGTTTATAGTCAAAGTTTTCGCCTCGTGGCGACAAAGACCTACCGCGTCTGTCCCAGTCCCAATGTCGATTATTGTCAAGTTCGCGCGCCTGGCGCTCTCTTGTTGCATCCCGTAAATGAAACAAATTATTTTCTTCAAACCCCTCTGCTATCTGTGATTCTAAATTTCTTTTGCTGTCTTTTCCTACGATTTCGCCTTCAATTTGTTTGACTTGCTTCCGTAATGCCTCAACTTCCCTTTTAACGCGTTCATTAAATTTTCCCTGATTTTCAACATGTTTATTTATGTTCTGGTACTCTTCAGTTTCCGCAAATGGCAATGGAGCTGTATCATCCGAATCTCTGTCCCCATGTAAACTAAGATTTGTCAATTTATCTGAAATTTCCTCAACTCTTTCCGATAAGTCACCTATATTTTCTTTCTGTTTATTTACGTCTTCCGTAAGTGTCGCGACTCGGGTTTCAGTGTTGACACATTTGGTAGTTAACTGTTCATATTGTTGTGTTAGATTATTTATTATGTCATTTGGTACGGAGTCCTCGATTCTCTCAAATATTTCTTCCTTATCGTGTGCACGTTGTAAATTTAACTCTGAAAATTTTTGTACTATCACGCGATCTCTTTCCTCCTGTTCTCTATCCTGTTCCCTTTGTCTAATCTCTACTGCAATTAATCTGTTATTGTGAGAATTCAAAATCGGTTGTACTTCTTCTCTGATTTCTTTCTTTAATTCATCTTTCATGTTTTTGAAACATGTCCCTATTCGTGAATCTAACCGTGTTTCCATTGTTTCCATCTCTGTTTTAATTGTTCCTATTTGTGATCCCAGTGAGTCTAACCGTGTTTCCATTGTTCCCATACCAGTTTTAATTGTTCCTATCTCTGTTTTAAATTCAGATCGTAACTGCTCCATTGTTCCCATCTGTGTTTTAAATTCAGATGCCAAATTTAATATTACACCCATCAACTGCTCCGTATTAACTTGTTCGAAATTCCTTTCGCCCCTAACATTTCCCGCAAAACCAGTTTCATTCGTCATAGCTGTAAAGCTATCTGTGTTCGTTACTATTCCAGAATTTTCTATCGTTAATCTCGTATTCTGTGAATTTTCTGATTGAGAAAAATTTTGAAATGCTTCCGGACTACTTTCCCGACTTATTAAATTGTTTTCCACTTCATTATTCAACATACTGTTCTCCTGTGTTGGCGAGTTCGCCATGTCAACAATTTCGTCATTCTCACTATTCATCATTTTTGCCTTTTTCATTGATCGCGTAATCATTTACAAAATATACAAAACTCGTCACTATATGAAAATTACACACAATGACACTTTATCTTCAACAATACCATTCACACGAAATGTTTCCCTCAAACACGATTAACGGACAATAGAAGAATGACAATTACCAAATCTACACATGCAATATAGACTACAATTACTAAACTACAAATTACTACAACAATACTACTGTCTACTATTTTTACAATCAGAAGAATTCCAAGGGACGATCCGAAGCAGCGGTCGCCACGTGCATGGGGGCTTAATTATTTATAATGTAAATAATTTTAAATTTTTGATTTAGTTTTAGTAGCTGTCTGTCCGATTACGAAGTCTCGTAAACGGTTGGCCCTGACTAGTATTATTACGCAATCTAACTGCTTAGAACAACAACAAAGAATGAAAGAAATTTTCATTAACACAATCAATTAATTAAGTCCCCAGCAACTATAAAACCTACGAAACCAAAACACAAGTGTCACTGTTCTGTGTGTGGAAGTATAACTCAACGTACACATCTGGCACGGTTCTTCTTCAACAAGACAAGAAATTTCAAATACCATTTATACTGAAATAATTAAAGAAAATAGAAATACTATAATTACGCAAGAAACCTAGAATTACACTCTAATACAAGAACACAAGCCAGATGCTTTGTTGACTGAACCTGTAATGACGCATTATTTAAGACACTGAAATAATGAAAAGAAAACAGGGAATATTTTACCTTCATATATATTGATGAAAAGCACTCTAATCATTACAATATCTCCATTCGAACAACATCTGCTATCTATCCCATCAAACAACTGCATAAAACATGGAACAAGCACTCTCCACTACCTCTCAATAATCACTGCCTACTACGAGTTCTAAACAAGCACTGCCTACCACGACATCTCAAGAATCACTGCCAGTGGAGGCGGCTAAACAAAACTCTCTGGCGCGATGGCTCAGTGTAGCTACCTTTCAATGTGCGATGTTGAGTAAGTAAGGCACTGCACATGCAGTAACGTCAGCTGCCCTCACGCGTCTGCCTGTTCGGGTAACCATAGCTCGTGATCTACAGCACACCCCCAGCTGCCCCAACGCATGACGATGTGGAATGCACAGCATCACTACCAAGCAGGGGGTGTGGGCGTACATTATGCAGCAAATTTAATAATTTTTAAAATGATTTATTTTCATTGATACAAAAGGAATTTTCTGCTCCTTACTTCAGTCCCGTAGTGATTATTTTTTAAGTAGCCTATGCCGTCCCACAGTTATCAAGCAATCACCTCATCGAACCAACAGAAATACCTACGCATTTAATAATATTAGTACCTAAGTATGGATAAACACGATTTTCTTTATTTACGATAACCGGTTTCAACAGACTTTGCTGTCATCTTCAGGTCTTGCAAACCTCGTTGTTGTAAAACGTGTCCATTTTACACTGAACTTCATGTGCAAGATGCCAAGTGGATAAAAATCAACTCATTATAAAAGGTCTGTCATCGCTAAAATATTTAAAAACATAAAGCACCTCAATCTGTGAGCAATATGTATAAGGAAATGGCCTTACACAAGGTGCTAAACCTTTTATTATGTGCTGAATTTTGACCACTTTACATTTTGTGCGTGAGGTTCAGCGTAAAATGAACACGTTTTACAACAAACAGATTTTTGAGACCTGAAGGTGGCAGCAAATCTGTTGAACCCCATTCTCGTAAATGAAGAAATATTTTATGCGATCTTGGCTGTTGAATGATTTTTAACGATTGTAGAAGCAGTGTACTCTGTTATCAGTAAAATAAAATGTGCTTATGGCTTTATTGGCTGCAAGAATCAATTCGGAATGTTCGGTCGCTTGGTGTATGTATTTTTATTTGATGGTAATTCAGCGACTTGCACGTCGATGATGGTAAAATGATGAGGAGCTCAACACACTCACCCAACCCCGATAGTAGAAAATCCGCCCGAGACGGAAATCGAAGCCAGGAAACCATGATCGAGGATCAGCAACACTAACCTAAATTATTGTAAGTGCGACTGAAATTCGTGAGTGGGACGTGCTACTATTTTAATGATTTTTATTATTAATCTAAGATAGCTGACAGCTCGCAGAAAAAATCACTAGATATTAATGGATTTGCGTACTTATGTTGCGTTGTGGTCATCCGATAATGGGCAAGCACGAAACAAGTTTTGAAAACAAAGGAGTCCCCTTAGCACTTAGTGACTACCTTTTGTAATCTGTCAGCTTTTTTATAATCATAATAAACAAAAATGCAAACCACAACACAACGAGCTATTGACGCATATCAGTAGTTTTGTCATGATGAGCGATTGTGACGGTACTAAAGTAAAATGTGGTGTTATTGCGATTGCTTAATAGCGCTAATATAAAAAATAAATTATTTGTAGTTCGGTGCAGCGCAAATTTTGTATTATTTGTACATCTAATAACGTCAGCTCCTCTCAATGTCTGCCTGTTATCTGTGACTGCTCTCGCATATCGTCTTCAAATGCCGCCTCGCTAAAAGCGTCCCATGTTTTACCTCCAAAGAAATAACGTCCCTCTGTTTGTCGTACAGCTTTTAAATAACACCGTCGTTGTGAATCTTCAGGCGTCTCAGAACCTATAAGACATATGTGACGCTCAGTGACTAAAATGTATTTGGCCTGTGACTGATATTGGTATGGATTAAACACGTTGCGTATTGTATAAGCACTGTATTCATTACGTTGAATCGTGTTATGTAGAGTCAAGGAGATTAGAATAAACTTAACTTGTGCACAGTGTACCAAAGAATGAAAGCATTTTGCCGGTGGGTGTGGCCGTGCGGTTCTAGGCGCTTCAGTCTGGAACCACGTGACCGCTACGGTCGCAGGTTCGAATCCAGCCTCGGGCATGGATGTGTGTGATGTTCTTAGGTTAGTTAGGTTTAAGTAGTTCTAAGTTCTAGGGGACTAATGACCACAGATGTTAAGTCCCATAGTGCTCAGACCCATTTGAACCATGAAAGCATTTTCACAAATACGATAAAGTTCGAAAGTAAAAAACAGTAATGAGATTTTTGAAACAATATTTATTGTTCCATATTTCGCTTTATATTCTTCAAATTAATAAATACCTTGTACTACACAGTTTCTAAACAAGCCTACGTTCTTCCTCGCCGTTTAAGCTACCTTCATATCACATTCCATCAAAATCGGTTCAGCGGTTCAGTTGTGAAAGTTTAATAGAGGTACTTTAGCTTTTATAATATTACCTTAGACTTTTGGTATGTGTGCTACTAGCGGCAGTATCGAAATGATCTCCATATATGTAACTCAGGCATTGATTTGACTTAGTAGTGCGGCAGATACGACCGTGGGACTTGGTTGTTTCAGGAGCGAGGTAATGGATGAGTAGACTGGACACAAGCATAAGGGAAAATTCAGTTCAATAATTGAAATTTATTATGATATTGACGAAAAGGGTTACTGTCAAGAGTGATTACGGATATAGAGGGAACAGGTGGTGGCGATGCGCTGTTATTCACAGTTAAGACACTGGCGTTTCAATGACGACAGTGAATTCAAAATACTGAAATATTGGAATGAGCTTGATATAATAACAGGTATCTAAATTTTACAAGTGAACTTAAAAATCTATTCCCATGAACAAAATATCTTAACACTGGAGACTGTTGTTTAGGAGTGGACTTGTATAGCCCTAGTAGCATGTATAGGAATTATCAATGCAACTGATACTGAAATGCTAAGAAATCTTTTCAAATATGCATCGTGTAACACTCAAATTGTTGGTGGAAGACTGTCTGCGATAGGATAAACACCTCATAATTTCTGATGGAACGACGTGTATTCTCTCCCTCTCTCTCTTCCTCTTTCAAGCCCGTCACCCACCGAGATGCTAGGTTCGGTAAATTTCTCACCTGAAGGATTGCCCTGGCAAGTTTGCGAGGCGAGCCCGAAGTTGAGGGCTCCCGGACCCATTTACTACCTAATGGCGACGAACAGCCTTTAAGCAGAAGCAGGTCTTCTCAAAGAGCTCGCCCGACCACGTTAACTCAAGGAGCTGACTGCAAACTTCAAGCTTGCTTATGAGAACATTAATGCAACTACGAGGAAGTATTACTACCTTTATTTTATTTTATTTTATTATTTTTTTTTTTTTTTTTGCGGTTTGCAGGCAACTCGCGGATAATGGAATTACTGTCATTTAAATGTATTCGTTATTGTACTATTCATGCAGTTGTCGAATGTAGCACAATTAGGAATTAGTTAGGAATGGTGCCAGAATGTCAATGTCGCTTACGTAACTTGTAATTATATCCTGTTTCTTTTCGTCTGACAGTTGTAATTTCCACTTGTATGAGTTCCATTCGCATTTGAATGTATCACAGTTCTAATTCGTCTCCAGTCACGCAAATGTAGGTATTGTCTAAACATCTTACGATCCATTTGCCTCGCCGACCATCCTATTCAACCTGTGCATGCTCTTCAGTACTCAAGTCTTTGACGATCGTTTAAACTAACGTCATTTTCCAATTTTTCACCTTTCACACATGAGCGCAGACTACGTGGGGGCTCGAGCAACCACAAAATTTTTAGTTTCATAAAAGCAAAATAAAATAAATATTTTTCACTTGCCTTTGGCTCTGAGCACTATGGGACTTAACTTCTTAGGTCATCAGTCCCATAGAACTTAGAACTACTTAAACCTAACTAACCTAAGAACATCACACACAACCATGCCCGAGGCAGGATTCGAACCTGCGACCGTAGCGGTCGCGCGGCTCCAGACTGTAGCGCCTAGAACCGCTCGGCCACTATGGCCGGCTCACTTGCCTTTATCAAAAAGTAATGAACTATTAAAATACTTAGATGGAAGTTAAAATTTATGACCTCTAAAACATAATTTGTTTGTTTCAGATGTATTTGTACAAACGCAACCAAGTAACACATTTCCCCGTTCCTTGCCTTCCTCTGACCTAGTCAAAGGCCTCTCCAGAATAACAGTCGCACTATATTGTGAATGGAATCCCGTCTTTTCGGTTTGCTGTCATGTTTCCTTACAAGTGACACGACACAATACGCCCAATCCATTCATCAACAATTGTTTTAAAATATCTGCTTGAGCAATAATAAAGAATAATCCGAGTTACAAGTAAGCCGGTTGTTACAGACTACCTCAGTAGCTGTTTTTTTTTTTATCTAACAGCGGTGTTGTTTAAGATTTCAGTGACATTGCTTTCATGTAATTTGGACTGCTGTTTGTTGAGACAATGGACAATGGACGCGGGAGTTTGTGCTGTAGACTGAAGATGTGTTACCGCATTAACAGCTAGTACAACGATGAAGGTCTACTGATGGAAGGCGTGTTGCTCTTCGCTAGGCAAAAGTTTTCGCAGTTTTCAAACGTTGCACAGTTACTCGATGCGTATGGAAAGCCGAAATACAATACTGAGAATCGCTCCTACACATACATTCGAATTCTTGCATTTTCTAGTTGCTATAGATAAATTCGTCATAAGGTTGTCGTTGTCATCACAGGTGGATATTACTAACACCGACAATAGTGAAAAGCATGTTCAGTGAAAACATAACGAACCTGAAGATGTGACTTCTGAGCGAGCGCAGTCTCAAAGTATGCCTATAGTACCGTTATATTTTAGTTTAACATAGGACAGTGTTCATAAAACATTATAAATGAAACGTAATCATTTTAAAAAATATAGAGACTGCCCAGAACACATGTCCTACGTTCCGCCATTGATATGCGCCCAAAGAAATTTTGGGAACTCGGCGTTCGTGCTCCCATAATGGGACCACGCCTACTCGGCATCAACAATTTCGTCGATATTACAGGCCCGATCTCAGAGGGGGGGGGGGGGGGCGGGGGAGGGGCGACAAACCGAGATATCTGCCCCGGGCGGCAATTTCGGGGACGCAAAATTTATACTCTTGAAAGAAAAACACCTTGTTTCACAAAGCGTCTAGCATCCAGCGCACGTTGAACTATCGATTATTCGTATGATTTTGAAACTCATGCCAGTTCGCTTTTCACCATTTTTGAACACATTCTAAGTTGATATTTGAACGAATCATAAGTTGATTTTTTAATGAGAGCAGAGTGTACGTGACGTCTCTGCCAGGAGAATCCCCGTCGCATCTAGGAACAACTTTCCTGCAAACAAAGAGGGTCAGAGCTGTAAGAGCTGAGCCGAATAAACCCGAACCCGAACGGGTGAACGCCAATCACTATTTGTTTATGTGTTTGATTGGGTGTGCGAATGATTGCGTTGTTATAATTGCTAGCGAAATCTATAGATTCAAACTACGAGAGTGGAAATGAACGACTAACAGGAATAACAGGTAAAAAAGACTTCATAAAATCTTCTCGGCGTATCCAAGAAAATAAAATTTTGACAGAAAATATTTGCCAGATCGCTAAGCTATTGAGATCCAGTGGTTCGCTCCCTGATTAGAAAAAAAAAAATGGCTCTGAGCACTATGGGACTCAACTTCTGAGGTCATCAGTCCTCTAGAACTTAGAACTACTTAAACCTAACTATACTAAGAACATCACACACACCCATGCCCGAGGCAGGATTCGAACCTGTGACCGTAGCGGTCTCGCGGTTCCAGACTGTAGCACCTGATTAGCAGCTGCTTAAGTTCTGTTATCGGAAAAGCGCGGAAAACGCGTTGTAGAACACGTAATAACGCCAAAGTGAGAATGAGCGCTGGGTAACTGAACCGGTGATTCTGGCGAAGTTAGCGAAGTTAACTGGAGAATAAGTTTTGACAATGACAAGAATAGTTACAGAATTATTGATGACAAGATTGTTTGCTAGAACGAGGAAGGAGCAAAAACTGGGACATGATACATATTATATGAAAGAATATGACGATCCAAATTTATAGAAAAATTTATTGATAGTACTTTTCGACCTTAAGGTTGAGAAACTATTACTTAACATAAAAGTTTTTGCTTTTAGTAGGAATAACAGGCATTTGATATTAGCACTTCGTGAATTATATTCTGTCGTCTTATCTATGTAAATGAGGTACATAAAAATGACCATTTGTGCCAAAATAGTCTCGCGTATTTGGCGTGTATTACAACTGCTGTATTACAATTGCTGCAATACTAGAAAGTCCTATTTTGTTTTATGTAGTAGGCAGTGAGAAAATAGACGCAATCAAATCGAGAAACCACACCCGTCTTGGGTGCTCTTCGTATTAACTGCTTTTTCAGCACTGGACAGCGACATTTTCAGTATTCATGTAGCAAAACGTTTGACGAACATTGATGAGGTAACAGATTCTTTCGCAGAAAGGAAAGGACACCGTGTAGAGCTGTAGCAAGACTAGAGAGGAAAAAGTGCTGGGACCTAAGGGTTGAAGAAATGTGGACTGTCTGGCGTGTCACTTTTCTTTACTGATTTTATGTTCCCCATATTTCTTTTTATGTGAGACAAAAGAGCGTTATTAACTAATAGGCTATAAAGAGAGCAAATTTTCTGAAGAGGTCTTATTCTCCCGATCACAAGTAATCCTACCTAGTATTAATTGTGATGTTTTTTTTAAAGCGGGGATAGGATGTGAAACCGGCCGACTGGGAGCAGAAGAGACACCACAGGATATTTTAATTTCCACTGTCTTGAATAGATTATTTGATGACCTCCATTACAAAATGCACACGCTTGAATTTCACAGAGAGAAATACAGACACATACGATAGAAGAATGCTGTGAAGAGGAGTGGCACTGCGCAGAGGCATACTTAAGACCGACTAACGTGTCTTATATTTCCTAGAACATAAATGTTTCATACATCAAACTCTCCAGAATGATCTGCGGTACAAAATTAACGTATTTTGGAAAAATCGATTTTTTAAAATTTTTGACGTCCTACCTGAAACGCTCGATGGGAGGAGAGATGGGGGAACTAGCAAGTTTTTGCCCTCGTTCGAAAATATCGTAGATCAGGGGCTGATGGTATATGGAGGGCTTGGCCAGAAATGAAAGTGACTGAACTGGAAGCTACAGATGTCTAAGCATTTAGAAAGAAACAACATTTTTAGCGCGGTTCTCGCGAGACAAGATCGTAGGTTCCAGGCAGTGGTTGGTGCAATAGAAAGGGCGCGGAACGCTAACCTGGGGATCGTGGGGTCGAGTCCATTTACGACAACTTTCTTTTCAATTTTTACCTTACTTACACTGCAGATAAATCGAAATAATGCTCAATGTGTTGTATTTGTTTATATTTTCATAAATATCACGAAAAGGAAAGCAAAAAGAAAATTTGCATCTGCAAATAAATTTCGAGGAAGGGGTTTTAAGGTGTTGCGGGAACTTCGTATGTTAAATGAAATACTTTTATTATGTTACATTTGATGATTTACATCAGCTATGATGATATTCTTACTAAAAACGGGGAAGCACTTATTTTACCGGCATTATAAACAATGGATTCTCACATTACACTGTTGTTTTAAGATTTCTGTAGAGAAACATACATGGCTTACACTCATAACAGCTTTTCTCACATCGCTCAGTTTTGCTGCTAACCTGTCGCAACGCATCATTTCGCAAAAAATTGGCGAGGATAGGTGGTGATGTACAGTGGGATGTATTTTGATGCGGTCTGCTCGGGATGCTATTTATTTTTCTCTCTCGATGAAATAAGAACAGTTTTAACGCTTTCTGATCAAATTCTTCTCTATGATCAAAATGAAACTAACAGCATACGAAGTCCTGTTCACTTCAATTACCGTTTCTTATTTGAAAGTTATCTGCAGTGTCCTATGGAACAAACCTTTCTTCGAAATGTAGTCGCAGTTTCGTATTTTCCTTTCCTTTTCATGAAATTATTGATTGGCAGTACATACAGTACATTGAAACTTGCTGCCAGATTAAAACTGTGTGCCGGACCGAACTCGAAATCGGGACCTTTGCCTTTCGCGGGCAAGTGCTCTACCATCTGAGCTACCCAAGCACGACTCACGCCCCGTCCTCACAGCTTTAATTCTGACAGTACCTCGTCTCCTACCTTCCAAACTTCACAGAAGCTCTCCTGCGTTCGCTTCCACTGTCAAACTCACTATCAGCAGTGATGATGTATATTGGATGTAGTTGGACCACTTCTCGATAGACGGCAGCAATCTTCAGGGAAAAAAAAATTGCCACTGTTCGCGCCTGGCCACTTCACCCCACCTTCTCGTATTTGTATCTCTATACACGTGTTAATTTTTTTTTTCAATTTCCTTTACACGTACCGGAACAAGTTCACGGGTCAGTGTAAGCGTGAGATAAGCCTTTGCAAATGTGAAATTCTGGTACATTAATAACCAATGTAATCTCCAAAATGTTGAATGCAAGCATGGAAACGAGCATACATTGTGTTGTGTAGGTGCCAGATATCAGTTTGTGGGATGAAGTTCTGTGCCTGTTGCATGTGGTTGCTCAGTACAGGGACAGTGTCATCGCCGAACACGATGGTCTTCCGTTTCGGTAGTGCCCCGTCTACTTGCAACCGTACATTCTCGTGACCACCGCTACCACCAATCACGTACGGTGGCTACATTCCTGTCAACTCTTCCTGCAGTATCGCAGAAGGAACATCCAGCTTCTTACATGACCTCGTTCAACCTCAGTGACGTGTTGATAATGGCATTTTTGTCGTCCTGAAGACATTCTTGACGAACATCAGCTCACAACGTCCAATGGCTCACGACCGTTGCGGCGTACATAAAAAAAAAGAGAGACTTGTTTTGCATCCTCACAGCAGCGCTACAAACGCCACTCTTATGCGACTTACGCGAAAATTGAATAGTCATTATCTTTCAGATGTAGAAACACGCCTACAAAATTTCCTTTATATTGCTCAACTTCTTTTTTCTCGTGAGTGTATTTTCGGTATTGCAGGAGGATAAAGGAAAAAGATTGAATGTAAATATTAGTATAGATGCACAAAAGTAACTAAGCCTAAAAATGTAACACAATGGGAGTGACTAACTCTAGCCTCTCTACAGACTATGACGATCAAATGTACCCCTCGGTGCTGAAGCCGTTGAAAATCTACCTGTTATAGCCATGGCACACAAATATATCACACACAGATCATTAATAGATTGGTGATCACAACAGATACGCAAGTCGCTACTAATAGAACGTAAGATGAAGTTAAGGAACGATGACAGTGGAGTAGAAAGAGTCAAATTCACGGTTTTCCTTCATTACAGAGAAGTCTGTCGTCAAAAATAGGACAGTTCGTCACACAGCATACAGTTAAAATTATCCTTCGCCTTACACCGAAGAAAGCGAAACTTTTTCGTTTACTCAAAGACGACTTGACGCTCAGCATGTAACACTACGCTACTGCGCACGATACTTATTAAAACCTGTACTATGGTAAGTTGATGGGCTTCACCTTATAAGAAAGGATTTTGGTATATATGTTGACCGCGTATACCAGAATGGAGGCAAAATCAGACTTTCACCCACTCAATAACAACAATGATACGTCAAGCAAGTCTGAAGTGCAACTACACGTTAGGACGGACAAGAAACGACACAGCAGATGCTACCAAATTGTTAATAATACGGTCGCCAGCCTAATTAGGCATTAATTGAGTTTCTTTCCTGTACAAGTTGAAGTACGTGTATGCAAAACAACACGTAATAACACTGCATAATATGGTAAATTTTAGAACCAGAAAATCTACTGAACTAATAATTTCACTTTCTGTACTAATATGAACAAGCCATAAATACACAACAATATACTATAATGTTTACTACAAACTTCGTACAGTCTATTGATTAAAATCGGGCATAGGTTACCCTAGAAATAACACTTTCGAAACACACATACAATGTCAATTTTGAAAAAGGTAAAACACTAATAACTTTTGGTTTTATCTCGACTTTAACTTTGCTGGTCAAATCAGTTCAGTACATTTCAGAATTTTTGATTATCGAAATCGTTAATCACTCAAGATTTCCAATATATGAGTTACTACTCTTTTTGTCTTATTTCTTGCTCATTTAACTACCATTATTTTTGTCTCAAATTAATTAGCCTTCATTACTAAACCAATTTCAACATTATCTTCCAACTTTGTCAGACCTATATTATTTACCTATATATTCAGTAACAACAAAGTTCTTTAAACATCATTCTAACATAGATAGGTCTGCAGGTAAGTATTATTAACATAAACTTTAAATCTTCATTTCGGGACACTCGGATTGCACAATATGTGGAAAGGATCCTGTCTAGGTTAGTGATGAGGATAATTAAATGATATGACAGTTCTGGTAAAAGTTAAGTTGTTATTGAACAGTCAGGAACAAAAGTAACACTGGTCCACACGAATACAGTACTAAAAGTTTCAACCTGTTCGTGTCGATGCGGCGGTTGGCGGACGGCGAGATGGCGAGGCCGAAAGCACGCATACGAGTATAATCACAGCTATCGCTCTTGATGTATCGGCACTTTGCTTCTTCTTAGCGTCGCAATACATTTCCATTTAGTGCCTATGGAATATAGCCATGCTGTATAGTCGTCGGAAACGGCACATCCGAGGCTCAATGAAATCACGTTTTCCAGGAGAGCCCCCTCGATCCAGAGCGTGTTCCTCAGGCCGATGCCCAACTCCGACTACTACTACTGAGCCCATTATGCCGTGCAGCGCCCGTGTGCATTTTCCCGCGCTCTCCTACCATCCACCTTTTACCGCTCCCCTACAGACAGGGTATTCACCCGAGGCTTTGCATTCTACATATCCTAATACATTGCCTACGTATGGACCAGGCGCACAATTACAACTTTAACATCTTACAACAGTTTCAACATTTCTTACATTTCCATTTTGTTATAATATTGCTTGCAATTTGACATAAACATTAATATTTACATCGAAAATTGTTTACAGTTTCTTTAACATAATGACATGACAAGAAAAGAAATGAATTCAGAACATCGATTACACTAATTTATCGAAAATCAGAAGAAAAAATTATTATATGTACAATAGTACAGCGTTGTTGTTGTTACAAGCACACCTGGAATTTACATCTCCTCTGAGTGTGACCATTCATACAAATTTATTTGGGTGAGGACGCGTTCGTTCCATGACCAGTTTGCCGTGCACTGGAGGTACATCCAGCTCTTACAGCTCAAAAAATTGGCATGTTGGAGCGTTGCGTCAACACTGGCTTAAGTTGGAAGCGGCGTGCCGCAGCTTTGTTGTGTCGGTTCACTCTGAGGAACGGCCGGAAGAACCACACCTGAATGATCAGTTGAAGTAATGTAGATTCTGCGGCTGCCTGTCCGAAATCAACAAATGCATTGTTCCTTCGTATAAATATCTCACTAAAATACTGTGAAAGTAAAATAAGAGAGATTCGACCTCGCATGGAAGCTTACCACGCCTTGTCTTCCCGCACAAAATTCGCGACTGCAACAGGAAAGGGAGATGTGACAGTGGTACACAAAGTACCCTCCGCCATACGATGTAAGTTGATTTGGGGAATAAGGATGTAGATAGCAAGCCATCCAGTTATATAACAACCCTCAAGACAGTAAATCTGTAGTGGAAATCTCTTCTTTAATGTTCAATCCTGGACAGTGCGACATTCCATTCTTCCGGTCCGACTTCGTCTTCAGTTCCATATACGTAGGACACCCTATGTCACTCATATTTTGCTACATATATGACATCCTTGGCGGTCTCCGGCGATTCCTGATGTCAACAGCGCCTCTGCTATAACTCTAGTGGTGTTACTCTGTGTTTCTTGTTCGGTGCATCAAGAGAGCTCTGGTTTCCTGAATTTTACTCAGCATCCCATTTATGGGAAGTCTGTCTCTCCAGATGATCTTCCATCCCCTTCTGTGGCCCTTAATCTTCACGGGTACTCTCTAGTTCGTCTAGAGTTATAGTTTCACATTGTGTAGGTCCACACACCAAATGCTTTTATGGTCGATTTCCTTACTGTCAGACTGATGTTAAGGTCTGTAAGTTTTTCCCCAACCTCAGTGTAAATTCAGCCTCCTGGACTAAGTTCGCGAATTCTTTCTGAGTACAACTCTATTAGGAAAAATGGATTGCATTACCCGTTAATGAATGTAACTTTGGTGTAGAAAAGGATGAAGTAGGCCTATGCAGTTTCCAAACTCTTTGGTAGTCTGTCCATGGAAGTAAATTGTCTGACACAACGCAGAAGTGTTTTCAAATGTAAAGATATTCCTTCTTAAAACTGGTTCTGTACCACAGCGGAGCTGTTGAATAGAAATAACTATTCAGAATAAACCCTTAAATGGCCAACAAGAAGCATATGCGTATCTGGTGAGAAAAGTCGTGGGATCCTCCCAATATCGTGTCGGACCTCCTTTTGCCCAGCGTATTGCAGCAACTCGACGTGGCGTGGACTGAACAACAAGTTGTTGGAAGTTCCCTGCAGAAATATTGAGGCGTGCTGCCTCTATAACCGTCCACAATTGCGAAAGTGTTGTCGGTGCAGAATTTCGTCCACGAACATGACATCTCGATTAAGTTCCGTAAATGTTCGATGCGACTCATGTTGGGCAATATGAATGGCCAATTCATTCACTTGAACTGTCCAGAATGTCCTTCAGCCTACTCGCGAACAGTTGTGGCCCAGTGACATGGCGTATTGTCATAAAAAATCCGATCTTTGTTTGAGAGCATGAGGTCCATGAATGGCTGCAAATGGTCTCCAAGTCAATAATCGATTCTGTTGTACCAGACTATCCAGTCCGATCTATGCAAACACAGCACACTCCACTACGGAGCAACCACCAGGTTGGTCAGCGCCTGTCCATGACTTCGTGGGGTCTGCGCCACATTCGGCAACTGAAATAGCTACTCATCTGACGACGCCGCGTTTTTCCAGTCGTCTAGGATCCAACCCATCCGGTCACGTGCCTAGGAGAGGCGCTGTAGGCGATGTTGTACTGTTATCAATGGCACACATGTCGGTCGTCTGCTGCCGTCAACCATTAAAAGCCAAATTTCACCGCACGTCCCACATTAACGTCTGTGGTTATTTCACGCAGTGTTGCACTGACTACGCAATCGCAGCTGCTCTCGGTCGTTAAGTGAAGGCCGTCGACTGAGAGGTAATGCCTGAGAGGCACGCTGTCGACACTGTGGATCACCCAGTACTGAATTCCCAAATGATTTCCGAAATGGAATGTTCCGTGGGTCTAGCTCGAACTACCATGCTTCATTCAAAGTCTCTTAATTCCCGTCGTGCGGTCATAATCACTTCGGAAAACATTTCAAATGACAGCCCCGCCAATGCACTGCCCTTTCATACCATATGCACATGATACTACCACCATCTGTGTACCGCATCTCGCTATACAGTGACTTTTGTCACCTCAATGAAAATACTTTCAGATGCTTACGTATCTGTGTGTTCCACGTTTGTTCTGTTGACACATTCTTCGTCATAACGACTATCGTTGGAACACGTAACTAGCTAGCTACTTAACGACCTACCATCCCCTATGATTCTGTTTTCCAAATAGGTAAATTTCTCTGTCACATATAATGCCTTTCATCCGTTCTCATTCTGAGAGGTTCATATTCTTGGTCAGTGATGCACATCATCCCTTGAGTATATCTTCTGTTTAGTCTCATACCGCACTGGTCAAGCCGACCGGTGTGGCCTAGCGGTTCTAGGCTCTTCAGTCAGGAACCGCGCGACCGCTACGGTCGCAGGTTCGAATCCTGCCTCGGGCATGGATGTGTGTGATGTCCTTAGTTAGGTGTAAGTAGTTCTAAGTTCTAAGGGACTGATGACCTCAGACGTTAAGCCCCATATTGCTTAGAGCCATTTGAACCATTGGCACTGGTCACAGGAAATCTTTCCCACGGTGCTGAGGAATTTATCTAAGTCTTCTTTCGTCTCCGTGGCCGGAGTAATATCGTCTGCGTATCGCAGCTTCTCTGTCATCTGTCGTCCGCCTGCTTAGCTGGGTAGTAACGTACTCGCCTCACATGCAAGCGGGACCGGGTTCGATTCCCGGTCGGGTTGGAGATTTTCTCCGCTCGGGGACTGGGTGTTGTGTTGTTCTCCCCATCATTTCATCCTCATCCAGCCGCCCAATGTGGCGTCGAATGAAATAAGACTTGCACTTGGCGGCCGAACTTCCCCGAGTAGTGGCCTCCCGGACCACGACGCCATTCCCTCATTTCATTTTTGTCTTCTGTTCATTAATTGCTTTCCCTACTGTGATTGTTTCGGGAAGTTGGTAGGCAGTTTCCTGGTCGCAGACATTGAATACAAGTGCAGAGAGATCACATCCTTGTGCCATCACGCATTTTCTAATGTTTGCTTCCTGTTTCTTATGAAAATTTTAATCATTTTAAATTTGTGTTCGTTGATAATCGATTTTGGAATTATAATACCAATCTCAGAGCTGGAATGGCGGGCTGAGGGAGAGGAAATTTCCCGGTAGAGCCGCGTGTGGAGCACAGTGTTTTCCTTTTGTAAACTAACCAACTCGCTCCGGTTGCTCCGTATCGGGCCCCGCTGCGATGGCAGTCTCTTCACCTTGACTGTTCGTCCACGGGCGCGGGGCTCACTTACAGCGGCTGATTTATTTGGCAGAGCGCGGCGTTTACTCGTTTAATTAGGCCGCTGATTACTTCTTTTCTGGAAGGCCGGCGGCCGGCGCCGGGCAGACCGCAGCGGCGCGCGCCGCGCTTTGAGGAGCGCCTTCTTGGCCGCCGCCAACTAATTTCAGAAGTAATTAAAGCAGTCGGGCTCGCTGGCGGGAGACGCAGAGTGCAGCAGATAGTGTCAGATGCGAAACGTTAATTAATATTATAATTATGGCCCGCAGTGGTGGCTGCGACGGGCGGGCGGCTGCATTAGCTCGCGTGCCTCTGCCCGCGGGCGAACGGGCGAACGGACCTGCCTCCAATCGAAACCGCCGACGCCCGTGCACTTCCCCTTCGGCTCCCGGTACTCACCGTTTAGCCTGCCACTGTGTAGGATCGGGATGGAAAGGCTGGATACCAATGGATTTTAACGAAACGAACATAGCTGTGTTACTCTCACTGGAACGGTGAAACGTAGACAGGGTTTTAAGTTGACGCACTAGTTTCTTTTATTTGAGCCATGCTAAATGATTTTATTACACACCGCTGGAAAACATAGTACATCTGAAAAGTCGACGTCGATTTTCATCTGATATGCCACCTAATACTGAATGCTAAGGCGTACCCAGGAGCTGATATACAGGGTGAAAAGTATTTAAACCGACAAACTCTGGGAGGTTGTAGGGGACATCAAAACAAATATTTTTCCCTATGTCATTTTTTCCTATGAGGAGTGTTTAAACCAGTAGAGGAAGATTTCTTTGGCGACAAATTAATTAAACCAACAAAAAAGTCCAGAGGGGACATATCTGGAGATCGAGCAGACCATGGTACAGGACCACCTCTGCCAATCCACGTTTCTGGGAATCGTCGGTCGAGGAATCGACGCACCCGACGACTGAAACGTTCCGGCGCCCCGTCATGTTGTAACCGCATGCGTTGTCTTGTAAGGAGGGGGACGTTTTCCAGCAATTCTGGCAATGCTATGATGAGAAAATTGTAATAGTGCCTGCCATTTAATGGCCCAGGTAGCAGATATGGCCCATTTAAACAGTCCCCTACAACACCGACCCACACATTAACGAAGAACCGCACTTTATGAGCGATAGTAACTGCGGCATGTGGGTTATCCTCACTCCAAACATGCGAACTGTGCATGTTGAAGACTCCATCACGCCCGAACGTTGCTTCATCGGTAAACAACACAGAGGATGGAAATGTAGGATGCATTTCACAGTGTCCCAGGTACCATTGCGAAAACTGAGTTGTGGGTTGATAATCAACTGGTTCCAGGTTGTGGACACGCTATAAGTGAAATGGACGTAACAGTTGCTCTCGAAGGGCTCTTCTTACATTCGTTTGATTCGTCCCCATGTTACGTGCAATTGCACGAGTGCTGATTGAAAGATCCCGCTCCATATGCTGGAGGCAGCTTCCTCAAATTGCAACGTTCTTACCGTGCGACGGCGTCGCTGTCCAGGTAATCTGCTAAATGACCCGGCCTCACGCAGACGTTGGTACACAGCAGAAAAGGTCGTATGATGTGCAGCTCGCCGGTTGTGCTGCACCAAGCATGTCAGTGTACTCACTCCAGGTGTATCGCTCCATTAATAAACAGAGACAATGCACTGCTACACTGGTGGACAGCAGTTGCCTACAACTGAAGAGCGTAATACGACTTCCACCGGTTTAAATACTCCTCATAGGAAAAAATGACATTAGGGAAAAATATTTGTTTTAATGTCCCCTACAACCTCCCAGATTTTGTCGGTTTAAATACTTTTCACCCTGTACACTCAGATCACAATGTAGTAGTGATGAACGGTAGGCTGAGATTAGTCAGCAAGAACAAACCCACAAAGAGGTGGGATACGGAAGTATTAGGGAATGACGAGATACATTTGAAGTTCTCTTGGGCTGTAGATACAGCAATAAAGAATAACCCAGTAGACAGTACAGTTGAAGAGGTATTGACATCTCTAAACAGGGTAATTAAAGAAGTTGGAAAGAAAATCGTAGATACAAAGAAGGGAGCTGCGAAGAAATCACGGATAACATAAGAAATACTTCAGCAGATCGATGAAACAAGGAAGTACAATAATGTTCAGGGAAATTCAGGCGGGTAGAAAGACAAATCGCTGAGGAATGAAATAAATAGGAAGTGCAGGGAAGATAAGGTGAAATGGCGACATAAAAATGCGAAGAAATCGCAAAGAAATGATGGTCGGAAGGACTGACTCAGTATATAGCAAATTAAGAACAACTTTAGGTGAAATTAAAAGCAAGGGTGGTAACAAGAGTGCAAACGGAATTCCATTGTTAAATACAAAGGAGAGAGAGGAGAAAAAACAGAATTTGATTTAGAAGAGATACGGGATCCCGTATTAGAATTTAAGATAGCTTTGGAGGACTTAAGATCAAATAACGTAGAAGGGATCGATAACATTCCACCAGAATTTCCAAAGTCATTGGGGGAAGTGGCAACAAAACGACTATTCATGTTGGTGTGTAGAATGTATTAGTCTGACAATACACTGTCTGGCTTTCGGAAAAATATCATCCACACAGTTCCGAAGACAGCAAGAACTGACAAGCGCGAGAATTATCGCACAATCAGCTTAACAGCTCATGCATCCAAGTTGCTGACAAGAAAAATATAGAGAAAAATGGCAAAGAAAATGGAATATGTGTTAGATGACGATTAGTTTGGCTTTAGAAAAGCTAAAGGCACCAAAGAGGCAATTCTGACGTTGCGGTTGATAATGAAAGTAAGACTAAAGAAAAATCGAGACACGTTCATAGGATTTGTCGAACTGTGAAAAGCGTTCGACTGTGTGAAGTGGTGCAAGGTTTTCGAAATGAGAAAAAGAGAAAAATAGGTGTAAGCCATAGGGAGAGACTGGTGTGTACATGACCCAAGAGGAAATAATACGAATGGACGACCAAGAACGAAACGCTCGGATTAAAAAGGGTGTAAGATTGGGCTGTATTCTATCGTCCCTGCTGCTCAATCTGAAAATCGAAGAAACGATGATGGAAATAAAAGTAAAGTTCAGGAGTGGAACTGAAATTCAAGGTGAAAGGATATTAATGATGCCATTCGCTGGTGACAATGCTATCATGAGTGAACGTGAGGAAGAGGTACATTATCCGCTGAATGAAATGGACTGTCCAATGAATAAAGAATATGGGTTGAGAGTAAATCGAAGAAAGACGAAAGTAAGAGAAGTAGGAGAAATGAGAACACGGTGGTGAAACATGGACTGTAGGAAAGCCGGAACAGATGAGAATCGAAGCATTCGAGATGTGGTTCTGCAGACGAATGTTGAAAATTTGGTGGAATTTTTTTGCTCAGAATCAGAGAGAAAAGGAATATGTAGAAAACACTGACAAGGAGAAGGGATAGGATGATAGGATATCTGTTAAGACATCAGGGACTGACATCCATGGTACTAGAGGGAGCTGTAGAGAGCAAAAGCTGTAGAGAAAAATACAGATTGGAATACATCCAGCAGATAATGGAGGACTTTGGTTGCAAGTGCTACTCTCAGATGAAGATGTTGGTACAGGAGAGAAATTCACGGCGGGCCGCATCAAATCAATCAGACTCAAAAAACAGCCACCCGGGACATATAACACCTAGAGTGTAGTACATGTACTGGTAATGGTTTCAACATCGTTCACCAACACGTAGCGTAGTGGTATAGTTACCAGAGAGCCACCTGCGTCTGCTTCTTGATAGGGAATGCTCACAGCCAGAAGGCTCCGTGTGGTGCAGACGTGTGAAGCAAGCGGGCAACCATGCCATGGAGACACACTCGTGCTTTGTACAGCAGCGGAGCGAGTTTGAAGGGGGTCAAATTGTGGCCTTCCCAGTGGCAGGATGGCCCTTTCGGAGAATTGCCACACACGCTGGACGTGCTGCGTTACTTATGCAACGATGTTGGTATCAGTGGACACGTGTACATCCTCCCACCAGTAGATGAGGTTCTGGACCTCCATTCAGCACAGACGTCGGCCATGATCGTTGTATTGTAAGGGGCAGCAGTCGCAGAACATACAGCTACCACACACACGAACTGTTGCGAACCAGTTATTAGCAGTGGGACCAGGGCATCAACTTGCACGGCTCGACTCGTGCCGTCAGAGTATCACTTGGTAGATGGAATGGCGCACTGTGGTCTGCGCTCTGTGGTCCTACAGCAGTCGAAACAGATACTGCCTGCACGTGACTCACGAGTGCTGGTCTCGTAAAGTGCATTCGTCCAAGACACGCTGGCCCCACCCTAGGCTTAATTGTCTAGAGTGCGATATGATAGTACTTGAATTACGAAACCATTACGGCACCTCACCTCAAACTCTCGATACCAGCAATATTCTACTGTGTTTCTGTAAAATAGTTAACATATTTCTGTGACAACATTCAGATTTGATTTCATTAATGTAGAGGTACTTCGATACATCGATATGTATATATTGCAACGATGTTATCCTTATGTGAATTCTTTCTTTTGTCACTTTGATCTTTGACGTACTTGTAACTCTGATTTTTGGGCGCGTAAGCAGTTATTACAAAGTCAAGCTTTGGTCGTCATGTTAAAAAGATGCAAATTGAAGTCAGTTTATGAAATGTGAACTTTAACAGTGAGGAAGATATTTTCAAGTATGTGTTATATTGTGAAGTGATGTTTTGGAACGAGTTACGTGATATTGCAACAAAAGTTATAAAAAAGAAGTGTAACTTAAATTCGGAGTGCTGATTACTTTTTTACATCACCATTGTCCTAACTTGCAAAAGTTTAATCTTCAAGAATGGTTTATGAAACACATCTATAAAACTATTAAATATCGCAGAATAACACCCAGGCCTCTTTGGATCCGAGCTTGGAATCATCACTACCTAGATTTTCGATGATCGAGCCATGAGCTCACAACGAGACCAGCGTGGGAAACACGAAAAGATGAGTGCCTAGTTTGTCCATTATTTCAAGAAATGACTTTATTAACTGTGCTCTAGTGACACCTGCCACATAATACAACTTTGTTGTTGCCCGAAAATGCAATATTTAGCAGCGCGAGCAACACTACAATCGCCGGCCGGTGCGGCCGAGCGCTTCTAAGCGCTTCAGTCTGGAACCGCGTGGCCGCTACGGTCGCAGGTTCGAATCCTGCCTCGGGCATGGATGTGTGTGATGTCCTTAAGTTAGTTAGGTTTAAGTAGTTCTAAGTTCTAGGGGACTGATGACATCAGATGTTAAGTCCCATAGTGCTCAGAGCCATTTGAACCAACTGTACAATCGTAATTAATTTTTGACCTTTGTTGTGGTAGGGTTGTTAGAAGCTACACCTCTCTTTCGCATTTGTGTTTCTGGAGGGGGTTGCTAACCAGCACTCGGTACTTACAGAATGTTGTCAGAACTATTCATTTGCCATTCTTGCAACAGGAAAATGATGTGTTGTTCCAATAGGATAATGCTCGTCACACGATGCCCGTGAAACTCGACATGCTCTGCAAGACATGCAGCAACTTCCCTGGCCAGCACTATCTCTGGACTGGTTTCGAATCAAGCACATGTGGGATATCAGGCGACTCGTCAAGCAACAACTCTGACAGAACTACGAGAACAGGTCGAGCAGGCGTACCCCGGAACAGTGTTCGCCATCTGTTCGATCGACATTATCCCAGAATCGGTGCCTGGATGGCTGCCTGTGGAAGCTG
Source organism: Schistocerca nitens (assembly GCF_023898315.1). Classification (NCBI taxonomy): domain Eukaryota; kingdom Metazoa; phylum Arthropoda; class Insecta; order Orthoptera; family Acrididae; genus Schistocerca; species Schistocerca nitens. Next base: position 77,849 of record NW_026045946.1, read on the forward strand.
CAACACGTACTAATATGGGTGTTTCAGTGTGGGTCGATACTTGGTATTTCAGAACTGCGAATGTTATTTACCTGTAAATTAAATCATTTCATGCACTCCATATGCTTTGTTGCAGTAATAAACTCCAAAAGGGTATAATAATTCGTTCCGGCAGGGTCGAAGGTGCAATAAACAGATATGGCCAGATATTCAGGAAACATTCCCCACACATGAAATATGTTACATGCACATGGATCCGGAAAAGCTCATCTTCTGTTCCTCTTCATAATCACTTTAATCATGGGAAACACAATCTATTTTGAATCATACTTAAGAAAAAGATGTAATAAATTATGCTAAATAATTCAAACAGTGACTTCTGAAATTTTCCCGGCGGTACGTAGATGATACTTTTGGTGTATGGCCTCATGGCAGACAGGAACTGGAGAAATTCCTTCATCACTTAAACTCATTACATTGGAACATCAAATTCACGATGGAGATTGAAAAAGATGGCACTTCACCATTTCTAGACGTGCTAGTACGCCGTAAAAATGATGAGTCATTAGGACATTCTGTGTACAGGAAACCGACTCACACAGATCTGTATCTCCAGGCGTCAAACTGCCATCACCCAGCACAAACAGCCGGTGTTTTCAGTACCTTAATACATCGAGCGCATGTAATATCGGATGATGAAAACCTCCACGCACAATTAGAACACTTGGAAGAGGGTTTTTAAAGAGAATGGCTACACTTCACGCCAAATAAGGAAGACCATGCGCAACTGTCATAACAAGAAGCAACGCACTGAGGACGCTGATGACGACTTTAAATCAACTGCGTTTCTTCCATACGCCGGGAATGTGTCGTGGAAAATAGGCCGATTACTGAAGAAAAATAAAATCAAGGTTATCTTCCGTCCACCAGCAAAGAACCGGGCCCTGGTTGGATCCGTTAAAGACGATTTACAACTGAAGAAAGCAGGCTACAAAATTCCCCGTGAATGTGGCTCTGCATATATTGGACAGACGACAAGAACTGTCCATGAACGATGTACAGAACATGAAAGATACACCCGTCTCCGGCAACGGTCAAAATCGGCGGTAGCAGAGCACTGTATTTCATTGGGGCATTCAATGGAATACAATGGAACAAAAATTTTAGCTCCGGTTTCCGGATTTTGGGATTCCGTAATAAAAGAATCAGTGGAAATACGTCTTGCCGATAATCTTATGAATCGTGACAACGGCTTTCAGCTGGATAAAAATTGGAATCTTGTTATTAAAATTATACAATCACAGCGGAATCGACAGCGTCATGGGAATGACTAGATGATCTTTTATTTTCACCACCGAGGGCAGCACGTACAACTCGGCTATGCGGAGCATGTCAACACCTGACGCATGCGCTGTAGGATGCCAGAACATTTCGCATGCGCGAGATTCGGCATAAATACTGCGACTGCACCTGGGCTCTTCTTCCACCCCTTCCATCCGCCTCCTTGATTTCTATCTCACCATCTATGGCCGTCCTATCGCCCTCACTCCCACCCTTAAGTACCTTGGCGTCACCCTCGACCGTCGCCTCTCTGGACTCCCCATCTCCGGACAATCCAAGCCAAGGCACACTCCCGACTCCGTCTCCTCAAGCTCCTCTCCGGCCGTACGTGGGGTCTGGACCCCTCCACCATCCTCCACACCTATAAATCCCTCATCCGCCCTATCCTTTGTTACGCCCATCCGGCCTGGGTCTCCGCCCCCCCCCCTACCTTTTATAAATCCCTCCAAATCCTTGAACGCCATGCTCTCCACCTCGCCTATCGCATCCATCTCCCCTCCCCCACGTGGATCCTGTATGATCTCATCCCCTTCCCCCCACCGCCTCCTCTTCCTTGAAAGGATACGGATCCTGTATACCTCCCGCAAACTCGATCCTCCTCATCCGCTTGTCTCACCCATCCTCTCCCACTCCCGCCCCCTGCCGCACCTGTATTCCCACGTCCCACCTGGTCTCCATCTCTCCACCCTCCTTACCCTCTCCCAAGGTGGCTTCCGCCAGCTCCCCCTCCCTGATGATGTCCTCCTCCCCTCCATCTACCCCTCCTATCAACTTTAATCCTCCCCCCCCACTTCCTGTGCCCTTTCCTTTAGGCACCCTCCCTCCCTTCTCTTCTCTTCTCTTCTCTTTGCTTTTCCCCCGTCCCCTCCCTCTTCCCCTCTTCCCGTCGGCTTCCCCTTCCCCTCCCCCTTACTCCCTTCCCCCTATCTCCCCGGCCCTTGGCATCTGCTCTCCCCTTTCCCTCTCCCACCCCCCCTCCTCCTCTCTTGGCAGGTCCCCGGACTCGCACATGCTCAGTGAACATTCGCGCGCCGAAGATCATCTCCATCAGTGTCTCGTGTGTGTGCCTTCGTTTGTGTTTAGTGTGTGTTCGCCGTCACGCCACCACTGTTCACGTGTACCGTCGCCATCATCCATTTTATGTGCGCCGTGTCAACTAGTGTTCGTGATGTTTCTCGTCCAGCGTGAAGGGCTCCATGTTTTTTTGTTTTGTAGTGTCTACATTTTTTGCCCGCCGTTTTGATTGTATTCTCTGTGCCACCTATATGTATTACTTATTGTAAAACTCAAGGCTGAAGAGCGGCGTACTCTGCTGCTGACAGCCCGCCTTGTATAAGGTGATCAGCCCACATCTCGTGGTCGTGCGGTAGCGTTCTCGCTTCCCACGCCCGGGTTCCCGGGTTCGATTCCCGGCGGGGTCAGGGATTTTCTCTGCCTCGTGATGGCTGGGTGTTGTGTGCTGTCCTTAGGTTAGTTAGGTTTAAGTAGTTCTAAGTTCTAGGGTACTGATGACCATAGATGTTAATTCCCATAGTGCTCAGAGCAATTTTTTTGTAAGGTGATCAAAATCACAATAAAGAAAAAAAAAAGAAAACTGGGCTCTTCAGTAGTTGTGTACTCATCTGATGATGGCCGGACGTCTCTGGGCCGAAATATTGTGGCAGAATGTCGGTGGGATCCGGCTGCATACCCGGAAATTATTAGAAGAAAAAAAAATTCAAACAGTGTGGGAAGCAGAAAATATTATAGTGGCAAAGAAGGAATCACGAATGGAGTCCCACAAGGTTCAGCTTTGGCTGCACTCCTGTTCATTATTATGTGTTGTCGGGAAAATTCACAAAACTGTGCAATCACGTCATCTACAAGGACTTTCTGGCAACCAACTGAATCAACGAAGCAAATCAGCTGTTACCAGACGCTGCCTAGAGCACAAATAAGAAATGAAATACGATGAAACCAGCATTATGGGACAAACGCCCGGTTTCTGAGGGAAGCATAGTTGAGAAGCTGCCGACGCCGTTGGACTTACCTCCTCGATTCGCGGTGCTCACCGTTTAGCCTGTTAATGTGTATGATCTGGCTGAAAGGGCGATTCACGCAGGATACTAACAGACCTTCATGAAACGAACGTCACCGGCAAATCGGGGTGTGCTTTCCCACTAGAACATCAACATATTACGTTTCGTCGTCCAGCCTAGTACTGAACGATGAAAGTGAGGTGATACATAGATCTACGATTGTAAGGTGATGCACCACTTTCTTTTATTTGAGCGGCGGTAAATGAATTTATTATACCGAGTGTAACAAAAGGGTATGACCAGTTTTTTCGGAAACATTCTTCCCACTTACAGGGTGACAATTTTTGAACTATATGAAATCGTCAGAACTTCTGAACGGTTTGCGTTGGAACGTTCAAACTGCACGGTTGGCCGTGAGGCATGATGGGAACTACTATGCGCATTATGGTTTATTTTCGCGACGAAATCCACTTTCATTTGGATGGGTTCGTCAGTAGGCAAGAGTGGCGTAATTGGGGGACTGAGAACCTGCATTTCGCGACCGAGAAGTGTCTTCACCCTCAACGGGTGCCGGTGTGGTTTGCAATGTCCCGTCACGGAATAATCGGTGAGATAGTCCTTGATGCCAAGGTGACTACCGAACGGAACACGAAGTTTTTCGAAGATGATTTCATCCCCATTATCCAAAGTGACATTGATTTTGACAGTACCTGTTTAATGCCAGACGGAGCTCATCCCCATCGAAACAGGAGAGTGTTTGAGCTCCTGAAGGAGCACTTTGGCAACCTCACTCCGGCTCTGGGGTACCCAGAGGCCACTGGCCTTGATTGTCCGTAATATTCTCTGGATCTGAACACATGCGACTCCTTTTTGTGGGGCTATTTAAAGACAAGATGTACAGCAATAACACCAGAATCATTGCTGAGCTGAGAACAGCCATTCAGGAGGTCATCGACAGCATCGACATTCCGACACTTCAGCGGGTCATGCAGAATTTCGCTATTCGTCTGTGCCACATCATCGCCAATGATGGAAGGCATATCGTACATGTCATAAGCAAAATCCGATTACCTATAGTGACGTTTATATGTTGAATAAAGTGTGTGCACGCCGTAGTTCGTAACTAATTTACGTTTTTTCTCATATAGTACAATAATTGTCAACCAGTAAAATGTGTGACGTGAACATGGTTCCGGATGCACTTAATTTCCATAGTTGCTGACAAACCCTTCATTGCCCGCATATGCCTTTCGCGAGTTCTTTATCAAAAACGAAAACAAAAAAATGAACTGTGTTTGTAATGTAATATCGGAAAAATTTAATTTTCATATTTGTGTGAAAACAACTTGAAAATTATGCAGTAGACTGGGTGTAAGACGATGCCGGGCAGCTTCTGTATACTGGGCGCAGCTGCTTCGCGTGTGTGCAACGTGGTTTAGTAAACGTCTCTATGGCAACGCCATTTTATAGCTCCGTATACGGCTATTGTTTTCGCCTGCAGCTGTTGGCGCTTCGCGCATTTGAAATTGTCAAAAGCGCTGCGCAGTGTCTATAGGGATGTCCTGAAGTTGACTCGACTGTAGAAGTGTCTTAGTAGTAAAGAATAAATGTATTACAACTTAATGCATGATGAGGTATCTCTTGAACTATGTGTCGTAAAATGATACATTTCTGTAGGTGCATTCAGTGCTCTGTGTAGATAATGTTTGCAAAATATGTTGCGAATAGGGGCAGTAGCAAGGAAGTAAGAAGTTTAATCCTCATGCACAATGCGGCAGTTTTTCACGCATTAGTTTTTATGACATCACATTTCCTGAACTATATGTGTTACCGTGATATAATTTTGTAGATGTATTCAGCGGCATATGTGGATACTGTCTGCGAAATTTATTTCGAATAGCGTCAGTAGCACAGAAGTAATAAATTTAAACGTCGTGCAGCATTTTTCCACGCATCTCATTGTTGAAGTTCGTATCTCCTGGACTTTGATTGACTGGTGCGTCTTACTCCCACAGCGATGTTACCTGGCAAAAGGGACTTTAGTACTGAGTTTGGTTGAAATCGCGCCAGTGGTTTAGGAGTAGATGTACATACAACACGTACAGACATACATACATACAGCCATTTTAATAACGTGTGGATCAGAGCTAATTTTCTACTTCTCTGCGTAATCACATGTATCATGGGAAACACTCCTATTTTGAGTTATACTTAAGAAACAGCATGCGAAAAGTTGTGCTGAACAACCCAAACAATATTGGAAGGAGAAAAAATTTTAGTGGCAAGGGAGAAATCACGAGGGTGTCCCACAACGTTCAGGTTTGGCCCGACTTCTGTTCATTATTATGAACTGTCGAGAAACCTCACATAACAGTGCAGTCACGTCTCGAACAATGATTTTCTGGCAATCGACTAAACCAACCAAGCGAATCAGCGGTTGCGGAGTACTGCCTGGAGCATAATCATGAAATTAAATACTATGAAACCAACATCATGGTGCAAATCCAACTTTCTGGGGCAGCATAATTGAGGAACCTATAGAGATGAAGATATCAGAGCTGCCGAAGCCCATGGACTTACCTTATCGACACACGGTACGTAGCGTTTGGTCTGCCACTCTGTGGGATCGTACTGAAAAGCCGATTCACGCTGCATGACAACAGGCCTTCACGGAACAAATGTCACCGTGAAATTGGTGCGTGTTTCTCCTACTGGGACGTCAACATAACGTTTCGTCGTCAAGCCTGGTACTGAACAATGAAAGTAAGGTGATACATAGATCTAGGATTTTAAGGTGACGCTCGACTATCTTTTATTTGAGCGGTGGCAAGTGAGTTTATTATAGAGTGTGTAACAAAAAGGTATGACCAAACCTTCAGGAAATGTTCCTCACAGTGCCCGCATCTCGTGGTCGTGCGGTAGCGTTCTCGCTTCCCACGCCCGGGTTCCCGGGTTCGATTCCCGGCGGGGTCAGGGATTTTCTCTGCCTCGTGATGGCTGGGTGTTGTGTGCTGTCCTTAGGTTAGTTAGGTTTAAGTAGTTCTAAGTTCTAGGGGACTGATGACCATAGATGTTAAGTCCCATAGTGCTCAGAGCCATTTGATTTTTTTGTTCCTCACACATAAAATGTGTTACGTGGGAGAGTATCGAGTGAAAACATATTGAGGATGGGAAATTGCGGAATGTATGTAATAAAATGATAATTATTTAATTTAGAGATTTCTAACTAAAGGAACTTTGAACACAGACAGTATTAAACGAAACTAAATTTGTCGCGGAAATGCTCACTCACAGTGGCTATATTTTAGGTGTCGAGATTGTGTTCACGTCTAATTTATTTAACTGCACGCGACCAGGAAATCTGCTTCCAAATGAGTTTCGTAATTAGGCGCCGACAATGACTTACTCGATATAACAAGCTGAAAGAGAAAAGCACTGCACTGTGTCCTTCAATTTACCGCTTGTCAAGAAAGAAAACATGCTATCCACATGTAGTTCTGTTTATAGCTAACAGCGCCCGTAGTATTAACTGCATTGAAATGTATGAAACATATATGTCATTTAAGAAAACGAAAAGGATGGCTGTAAATGTAAAAATGATACCTAAACTTATTTAATGTTCTCAAAATTTCAGATCCAACATTTAAACTAATTTTAATAAAATTACTGTTTTTAACCCCATCACAGACGCCAACCGTTATTGAAGTACAAAATTGGTATCAGTTTTACTGTTAACCGTCGAGTAGTCTTGCCGATTTTCTTAACAAGAGCGAGCGCGGCTTACTTTGTACACATATAAAGAATAGCTGTCTTTACGTCACAAAGGTAAATATATAAGAGCAGAATCGCAGTTTATTATCAGTGTAATCAAACAACGATAAAATAAACTTATATGAGCTATATTGCTGTTTAATTAAACAATAGTAAAATAAATTTTCATCGTATCATTCCGTCGCCGTGTACGAGTGTTACCCTACAGCAATGAGCCCCTTGGAGCATTATACAGCATATTTGCATCAGATTTTTGCCAAACACTTATTCGATTACTAATTATCTCTTTGACAACAATTATGGAATTGTGCGCTACCTCGGAATCTGCGTCATTTTGTAGCACGGATCGTAAATTTTTTCTCCTCTAGCTCGCTTTTTATTTTATATTAGTGCTGCTTACTTGGACGTATCACAACGCTACTTACCTGTGGCACGTGATGTAATGATGAACGTATAGGTTTGGGCCCACAATTGTAAAACAACAATGCAACGGTACAAGACAGTGTTATTTGAGGTAGTGCGCTTTATGCATAGACGTATCTGCTCGAGGGGTAAATCGTTAAATCAAAATCTCGGATTAACTAACAACAGTGAAAGGAACTTGCTAACACCTTGGAGATATGACTGACAAATCGTCTCCCTTACCTAACACTCGAAATCACTGAACAATCTAAGTTAACAAACCACAATAACACAGAGCAATGCGACAAATACCTTTTTGTCGCTGAGTCATTTCGGCATCAAAATCAGATTCCAAAAATCTTTCCTCCAATAATACTATCTTCTTAGCCATTTCCCGCTACTCAGATTTTCTCATCTTCAAAAGGAAATCATTTGTTCTGACCCAGCGCTCCTCAGCTGAACCATCCGATCACCGTCACATCTCGCCCAGGACTCGGCTACTCATCTTCTGCCTACTGTGCTCTATTTCGCTCAACACTGCTTTCTTAATATTCTCAAAGACAATGTACCATTTCATGTGTCCAACATCTACAAATGTATATATTAAAGTTAGTGTCTTTGCAGTCGATCTGTTACACAAATGACTGATAAACTTGTGCTATGGAAAATTATGACTCAGCAAAACGATAGATTACAAACACAGTCTGCAAACTATTTCCTTCATGTTATAAGAGCGGACAGTATATTTCTCCTACATTCTGCTATAACACAGGTCAAATTGATCTATAAAATGTCCCTTGTCATGCGAAGTAAGTGGCTTTCTCCTTACTCGGACGTTTCACTTGAACATGGCTCCGAAAGCCCTTTGTTTCCACGTTAGAGCCCAGTTTCTACTTCTCTTGATAATCACATTAATCGCTTGAAACCGAACTATTATGAATCATGCTTAACGAACAGAAAGCCATAGGTTGTGCTGAATAATTCAAACAATGTTCGAAGGGCAAAAACGTTTAGTAACAAGGGGGAAATAACTAAAGGAGTCCCGTGAGGTTCAGGTTTGGCTACATTCCTGTCCCTTATTATTATGGACTGTCGAGAATTCGCACAAAATGTTGCAATCACGTCATCAAAGATTTTCTGCCAGTCGACTAAAACGACCAAATCGGCTGTCACCCAGCAGTCTCTGAAACATAATTATGAAATGAAAAAGCAGTATCATGGTGCAAACGTAACGTTTCTGGGACACCATAATTAAGGCGTCTGTATAAATAAAAATGTCAGGTAACCTCATGAACAGGGATGGAGACTGCAATTTAAACAAGGCTTGAGGTCCAGTACTCAGTTTATTAAGATTTATTAAGATTTATTAAGATTTATTAAGATCTCGTCAGCTGTCGCATCCACCAGAGCTGGAAAAACTGAGAGAATTCGCTTTTCACCGAATATCAAAGGTAGCGGCCGTCTGGAGTCGAACTCAGCTATAAATAGCGGCGTGAGACCAGCAACAGTTCACAGTCCGGTTGAAGTCCCGACAGCGAGTGACTCACAAAAGCAAAACTCGCTGCACTTGCAGATGATGACTGTGTCGGTCGTCCGACTATTGTGCATGACATGGAAACAACAACTCGGTAGCACATGTATAAGCACATATTTAAATAAGTTTTTGGTGCAACTTGGTATCCACTCGCAAAAATCAGGGAAAAATGCTCCTCTATGCCTGTGTATCCCTTATCTGTTTATCATCTCTCGGCCGCCACCACATCATACATAAAATTGATATGCAAATGTGATCACTCTAATTACGGAATTTTATGAATTAATTTTCTGCCTCAGGTGCTTCATATTCTTTAATCTACGTAATTATAATTTTTTGTCGTTTTATCTCCATTTCTTAACGGAGTGCACTAAAGCGTGACACTAAAAACTTGACCGAGCTGCTTGCCAAATATGTTCAGGTAGTGACGGTCTCCTGAAAAACGGGAGCACTCGTCCATTTAAAACACGTCCGGACTACACTCCTGGAAATGGAAAAAAGAACACATTGACACCGGTGTGTCAGACCCACCATACTTGCTCCGGACACTGCGAGAGGGCTGTACAAGCAATGATCACACGCACGGCACAGCGGACACACCAGGAACCGCGGTGTTGGCCGTCGAATGGCGCTAGCTGCGCAGCATTTGTGCACCGCCGCCGTCAGTGTCAGCCAGTTTGCCGTGGCATACGGAGCTCCATCGCAGTCTTTAACACTGGTAGCATGCCGCGACAGCGTGGACGTGAACCGTATGTGCAGTTGACGGACTTTGAGCGAGGGCGTATAGTGGGCATGCGGGAGGCCGGGTGGACGTACCGCCGAATTGCTCAACACGTGGGGCGTGAGGTCTCCACAGTACATCGATGTTGTCGCCAGTGGTCGGCGGAAGGTGCACGTGCCCGTCGACCTGGGACCGGACCGCAGCGACGCACGGATGCACGCCAAGACCGTAGGATCCTACGCAGTGCCGTAGGGGACCGCACCGCCACTTCCCAGCAAATTAGGGACACTGTTGCTCCTGGGGTACCGGCGAGGACCATTCGCAACCGTCTCCATGAAGCTGGGCTACGGTCCCGCACACGGTTAGGCCGTCTTCCGCTCACGCCCCAACATCGTGCAGCCCGTCTCCAGTGGTGTCGCGACAGGCGTGAATGGAGGGACGAATGGAGACGTGTCGTCTTCAGCGATGAGAGTCGCTTCTGCCTTGGTGCCAATGATGGTCGTATGCGTGTTTGGCGCCGTGCAGGTGAGCGCCACAATCAGGACTGCATACGACCGAGGCACACAGGGCCAACATCATGGTGTGGGGAGCGATCTCCTACACTGGCCGTACACCACTGGTGATCGTCGAGGGGACACTGAATAGTGCACGGTACATCCAAACCGTCATCGAACCCATCGTTCTACCATTCCTGGACCGGCAAGCGAACTTGCTGTTCCAACAGGACAATGCACGTCCGCATGTATCCCGTGCCACCCAACGTGCTCTAGAAGGTGTAAGTCAACTACCCTGGCCAGAAAGATCTCCGGATCTGTCCCCCATTGAGCATGTTTGGGACTGGATGAAGCGTCGTCTCACGCGGTCTGCACGTCCAGCACGAACGCTGGTCCAACTGAGGCGCCAGGTGGAAATGGCATGGCAAGCCGTTCCACAGGACTACATCCAGCATCTCTACGATCGTCTCCATGGGAGAATAGCAGCCTGCATTGCTGCGAAAGGTGGATATACACTGTACTAGTGCCGACATTGTGCATGCTCTGTTGCCTGTGTCTATGTGCCTGTGGTTCTGTCAGTGTGATCATGTGATGTATCTGACCCCAGGAATGTGTCAATAAAGTTTCCCCTTCCTGGGACAATGAATTCACGGTGTTCTTATTTCAATTTCCAGGAGTGTATTTCATTGCGCTCCTCAGAACATCTCTGTATATAATTTTTCGTGAGGCTGCGCATGAATTCTGCGATTTCTACAGTGCAGTTAAGCGTAGGAACTCGTATGTTGCATGTCGACTGCTGCTCAGGTGATCGACTGTGGTCACACAGGGTGAGGCTATAGCTCAAGAATGACACGAGGAACAGGACAACAGCTCCATGAGCTTTTCCCAAAATGAAGGAAGGACTTCAAATGAATAATTTTCTACTCTCGAGTCGTACGATTCGTTTTCTTAGAGGGTATGGACATTAGTCCACGTATTTGAACGCATACGGTGTATTTGTGTAACTTGATTGTGTTCCCTGTGTGTACGGCAATAAATACTACTAACACCAACTTCAACACGTATCTAGTGCTTCGTGATCCTTCAGCAAACATTACATCTGCTACCTTGTCTGATTGATATTCCTGACGTAGGGAACACTTTAGGCACAAGGCACACGTGCCTTACATTCTTTTCTTAAAACGGTCAGAGACTGTGGTGAAAACTTCCACTATCGTGGAACCGCAAGTGTAACTCTCTTGTGTTCCGCACTTTTTCTGGTGACCGCAAAACGCTTTTGTCCATTCCCATTATCTGCGTTATCAGTCGAACTTCTAATTACAACCTGGGCTCATTATGGTCGCAGGGTAAAGGGCATAACGACCAACCGTTAATTCGGCTATAGTATGGCTCGCATAGACGCTCTTGCTTCCTACGTTCTGACACGTGATCACGCACTGTATTCCTTTCTTATTTGGCCATGGGTAAGTATACATTTTGACTGGAACACCCTTTTTGCTATTATCGACTCAATGTAGTTTCATGTAAAACTATTATTGACCTCACATACCTTACACTTTATTCCATCGTTACGATTACTCCTTTTTGTAATAGACGGAACTATGTGCAGCACACAAGCTACGTGAATCTCTTTCAGCTTTTGAGGCAAGTTTCTCGCTGTAGGCGTCTACGAGATGGGAAACAGATGAACACGTTACAGATTAATCGTGTTGGCTTGATTGAGGGCTGTAATCAGTTAGACGGACTGTTGATGCACGTTAGCCGTAGGCCTCACCCACAAGTGTAGGCAATGTCTGTTGTTAAGATACTAAGCATAAACACGCGGAATTTTCGAGCATTACAGAAGCCTGACTAGATTGTTTCCCACTGTAGTCATCGAATACACAAGAGCTCAAATAAGGGATAGAACAGTACGCAGCACGATACGGATTAATATATGACAAGTTAAACATGAACCATGAACTATGGATCTGGCCGTTGGTGGGGAGGCAAGCGTGCCTCAGCGATACAGATAGCCATACCATAGGTGTAACCACAAAGGAAGGGTAACTGTTGAGAGGTCAGACAAGCGTGAGGTTCCTGAAAAGTGACAGCAGCCTTTTCCATAGTTTTAGGGGCAACAGGCTCGATGATTGACTGATCTGGCCTTGTAACATCAATCGAAACGGCCTTGCTGTGCTCGTACTGTGAACGGCTGAAAGCAAGGAGAAACTACAGCCGTAATTTTCCCCGAGGACATGTAGCTTTACTGTATGGTTAAATGATGATGGAGTCCTCTTGGGTAAAATATTGCGGAGGATATCTGGACCGGGACTACTCTGGAGGACGCAGTTATCAGCAGCAACAAAACTGGCGTGGAATGACCACTTAATCGGGCAGGTAGGTTAGAACATTTAAAAGGGGAAAGGGACATGTGATAGTTAGATATAGTGGGAATTAGTGAAGTTCTGTGGCAGGAGGAACAACATTTCTGATCAGGTGAATACAGGGTTATAAATACAATATCAAATACGGTCTAATAATGAATAAAAAATAGGAACGTGGATAATCTACTACGAATAGCGTAGTGAACACATTATTGTAGCCAAGGTAGACACGAAGTCCATGCCGAACACAGTAGTACAAGTTTATATGCCAAGTAGCCCCGCAGATGATAAAGAGATTGAAGAAATGAATGATGCAATAAAAGAAATTATTCAGATAGTTAGGGGAGACGAAAATTTAATAGTCGTGGGGGGACTGGAATGCGATAGTAGGAGAAGGAATTGCAGGAAAATTAGTAGATAAATATGGACTGGGGGTAAGGAATGAAAGAGGAAGCCACCTGGTAGAATTTTTCACGGAGCATAACTTAAACTTGGTTTGAGAATCATGAAAGAAGGCTGTATACGTGGAAGAGGCCTAGAGACACTGGAATGTTTCATATGGATTATATAATGGGAAGACAGAGATATGAGAACAAGGTTTTAAGTTTTAAGACATTTGCAGGGTGGGATGTAGACTCTGACCATAATTTATTAGTTATAAACTATGCTAAAACTGAAGAAACTGCAAAAAGGTAAAAATTTAACGATATTGCACCTGCAAAAACTGAAAGAACCACAGGTTGTAGAGAGTTTCAGAGACAGCATTAAGGAACGACTGATAAGAACAGGGGAAAGTGATACAGTGGAAGAAGAATGGGCAGCTTTGAGAGCTGAAATAGTGAAGGCAGCAGAGGATCAAGTAGGTAAAAAGACCAGGGCTAGTATAATTCCATGGGTAAAAGAAGAGATATTGAATTTAATTGATGAAAGGAAAAAATATAAAAATGCAGTAAATGAAACAGGCGAAATGGAATACAAACGCCTCAAAAATAATATGGACAGGAAATGCAACATGGGTAAGCTGGGATGGCTAGAAGATAAATGTAAGGATGTAGAAGCATGTATTACTAGGGGTAAGACAGATACTGCCGGAAAATTAAAGAGACCTTTGGAGAAAAGAGAACTACCTATATGAATATCAAGAGCTCACATGAAACACCAGTCCTAAGCAAAGAAGGGAAAACAGAAAAATGGAAGGAGTATATAGGGGGTCTATACAAGGGCGAAGAAGGATGTAGATGAAGATCAAATGGGAGATATGATACTGCTGAAGAATTTGAAAGTCACTGAAAGACCTAAGTCGAAACAAGGCCACGGAAGTAGAAAACATTCCATTAGAACTACTGATAGCCTTGGGAGAGCCAGTCACCTGGTGAGCAAGTTATATGAGACAGGCGAAATACCCTCAGACTTCAAGAAGAGTGTAATACTTCCACCCAAAGAAAGCAGGATCTGACTGGTGTGAAGATCACCTAACTACCAGTTTAATAAGTCATGGCTGCAAAATGCTAACACGAATTCTTTTCAGACGAATGAAAAAACTGGGAGAAGCCAACCTCGGGGAGAACCAGTTTGGATTTCGTAGAAATGTTGGAACACACGAGGCAATACTGACCCTACGACTTACCGTATGAAATAGGTAAAGGGAGCGAAAGCTATTTAAAATATGTACAGAAAACAGATGACAGTATTCAATCTATGTACTGAGCAAGCAGTAAAGGAAATAAAAGAAAAATTTGGAGAAGGAATAAAAATCCATGGGGAAGAAATAAGAACTTTGAGGTTTGTAATTCTGTCAGAGATCGCAAAGGACTTACAGGAGTAGCTGAATGGAATGAACAGTGCCTTGAAAGGAGGATATAAGATGTACATCAACAAAGGCAAAACGAGGATAATGGAATGTAGCCGAATAAATCAGATGATGCTGAGGGCATTAGATTAGGAAGTGAAATACGTAAAGTAGTAAATGATTTTTGCTATTTGGGAAGCAAAATAACTGATGACTATCGAAGTAGAGAGGATATAAAATGTAGACTGGCTACAACAAGGAAAGCCTTTCTGAAGAAGAGAAATTCGTTAACATCGAGTGTAGATTTGTGTCAGGAAGTCTTTTCTAAAAGTATTTGTACGGTGTGTAGCCATATATGGAAGTGAAACATGGACGATAACTAGTTTAGACAAGAAGAGAATAGAAGCTTTCGTAATGTGGTGCTACAGAAGAATGCTGAAGATTAGATGGGTAGATCACGTAACTACTTAGGAGGTACTGAACAGAATTGGGGAGAAAAGAAATTTGTGGAACAACTTGACTAGAAGAAGGGATCGGTTGGTAGAACGCCTTCTGAGGCATCAATGGATTACCAATTAAATTTGGAGGAGAGCGTGGTGGGTAAAAATCGTAGAGGGAGACCAAGAGATGAATACACTCAGCAAATTCAGAAGGATGTAGGTTGCAGTAGTTATTCGGAGATGAAGAGGCTTGCGCAGGATAGAGTAGTATGGAGAGCTGCATCAAACTAGTCTCTAGACTGAAGACCACAACAACAACGACAAGCAAAATACCCGAAAAGTATCATGCTGAGGGTTTATCCCCTACATCTACATGGATACTGTGCAAATCACACTTAAGTGTCTGGCAGAGGGTTCACCGAATCACCTTCGCCATAATTCTCTATTATACCACTGTCGAACACTGCGGTGGGGAAAAAAAAAGAAACACCATCATTCCGTGCGAGCTCTGATTTCCCTTATTTTCCTTATTTTATTATGATGATCGTTTCTCTCTCAGTAGTTCGGTGTCAACAATATATTTTCGCATTCGGAGGAGAAAGTTGGTGGTCGAAATTTCGTAACAAAGTTTCGCCGCAACGAAAAACGCCCTTGTTTTAATGATGTCCACCCCAGTTCCTGTTTTGTGTCTGTGACACTCACTCCCTGTTTCTCGATAATATAAAACGCCTACTACTCTTTGAAGTTTCTCGGTGTAATCCATCAATATTATTTGCTAATGATCCCACACCACGCAGCAGTACTGCAAATGACAGTGGATAAGCGTAGTATAGCCAGTCTCTTTAGTAGATCTGTTTCATTTTTAAGTGTTCTGCCAATGAAAAGTAGTTTTTGTTTTGCTTTCCCAACAAAATTTTCTGTGTGTTCTTTCCAGATTAAGTAGCTCGTAATTGTAATTCCTAGGTATTTAGTTGATTTACGGCCTGTAGAGTTGACTGATTATTGTATATCCGAAGTTTAACGGATTCCTTTTAGCACTCATGTGGATGACCTCACACTTTTCATTACTTAGCGTCAATTGCCAGTTTTTGCACCCTGCAGATGTCTTTTCTAAATGTTTTTGCAATTTGTTTTGATCTTCTGATGACTTTATTAGACGATAAATGACAGCATCATCTGCTACAATGTAAGACAGGGGCTCAGATTGTTTCGTAAATCTTTTATGTGGATAAAGAACAGCAGAGGGCCTATAACTCTACATTGGGGAACGCCAAAAATCACTTCTTTTTTACTCGATGACTTTATGCCAATTACTCCGACCTCTCTGCCAGGAAATCTCGAATCCAGTCACATAACTGAGACGATATTCCATAAGCACGCAATTTGATTACAAGCCGCTTGTGTGGTACAGTGTCAAATGCCTTCTGGTGATACAGAAATAGGGAATCAATTTGAAATCCCTTGCCAGTAGCACTCAGTATTTCGTGTGTGTAAAGAGCTAGTTGTGTTTCACAAGAAGCAGGTTTACTAAATCCGTATTGATTGTCTGTCAGTAGACTGTTGTCTTCCAGATAATTTATAACGTCCGAACACAGTATATGTTCCAAAATGCTGCAGCATATTGACGTTAATGATATGGGCCTGGAATTTAGTGGTTTACTCCTGCTACACTTCTTAAATATTGGTGTGACCTGTGCAACTTTCCGGTCTTTGGGTACGGATCTTTCATTGAGTGAGCGGTTGTAAATGATTGTTAAGTGTGAAGCTGGTGCATCAGCATACTCTGAAAGGAACCTAATTGGTATATAGACTGGAGCGGAAGACTTGCTTTCATTAAATGTTTTTAAGTTGCGTCACTACTCCTAGGATATCTGCTTCAAAGCTACTCATGTTGGCAGCTGTTCTTCTTTCGAAATCCGGAATATTTACTTCGTCTTCTTTTGTGAAGGAATTTCGGTAGGCTTTGTTTAATAAAAGGGACGAGAGAGAAGTAAAACTGACAAGCATATAACTGAATACTAGTGAATATCGCAATGTAGAGATGTTTTGAACTGCATGTGGGATGGTAATTGTTGGGGAATGTCAGTAACTACAACCTCTATAAACCCCTGGAGGTATGTATTTCGGAATATACTGCAGTTAAGAAAGATTCGAGACCTTAAGTATTAATTAGGAAGTTTATTTATTTAGTTATTAAGTAATTTTGTCGCGGTATTTAATTGATTAGCTACAGACTACCCCCGTGAAAACAGTTTCGAAACGAAATGTTACAAAATTGCTTCTATGCAGAATAAAAATTAAGTGTGTGCTGTAGTTTTGAATTAGCAGACCTAGAGATATATGAGCTAGAAATAAATAAATCATGCAGTTCGAGCTTCAAAGCAGTGGTGCACGAATTCTCTAAATCAGTTACTTCCTTATTAATGTGGGTACTCTTATGTTTTTATGAAATATTAGTATCTACCGTGTCACATTCAAATGTGTTGTTTGAGTAACATTTTACGAAATAACATTTATTAATTTTGGTTCCTCTTATTTTCAGGTAAGCGCAACAAATTTCCTGTGATCTTCGC
Organism: Schistocerca nitens; assembly: GCF_023898315.1. Lineage (NCBI taxonomy): Eukaryota > Metazoa > Arthropoda > Insecta > Orthoptera > Acrididae > Schistocerca > Schistocerca nitens. Next base: position 95,277 of record NW_026045946.1, read on the forward strand.
ACGATTCTCGGGTGATTCTCATGCCAGCAGGGTAAGTAACTTGGCAGTCAGACAACAGAAAGTGACAACTCATTAAATCCTTCTTACATGTCAACAGAATTAGATAGTGAACGATTGTCTAGAACGCTCCCGTGTACTATAATCTACATGGAATGTAAATTGCCTAACAGGACTACAGTGTTTCTGTTTCTTCATTTCGCCCGTGTACGCTATAAATCAACAACTTATTCAATCACTCATTCCCTAACTGCATAAAATAGATTGGGACACAAAGCACATTCTATCACACGTTTTGGTGTAGCACGTCGGTCGATATTATAGTGCGAGAAGTGTTCTTCCTCGATACATCTATGCGTCTCACGTATTACTGCTGTGCTCCCACCCCCTTAAACTACTCTTCCGGCCCCCCTCCCCCGCTGCACCCCCGCCCCAGGCATCCCTTCCGTTGCCATCTTGCGAGCGGTTGAAAGTTACTGCGATGGATCTGTAGCTGCGATTGGAAGAGGAGCCTCGAGCCGGATTTATCATAATTAGCTAGCTCTCAAAGTTTGCAACTTCGTCTCGAGAAACTCAGCCAACTGAAAGCAAATTGGCAAGCTCCGATTTTGGTATCGTCAGCGATAGCAACGCGATAGCGACAAATACTCTTAATTAATGTTTGCGGTGCGGCAGTCCCCCTGAGTCACAGTAATAATCCATGAAATCTCATTTATTGGCTTTTGTTTGTAGCTGATTCTCCTAATGATCCCGAACTGTGATTGTTGTCTCTTTCAGCAATAAAAGGCGAATACCGAGTTTAAACGTCTCAACGTAAATCAAACATTTGCTCTCTGTGACAACTCAGGCGAAGAAAAATGAAACTTACTGCTCTTTTTTCTGTCCTAGTACAAAGTAATCAAAGATTTCTCAGTTGTTTTGTTCACATTCGCTGGTAAATAAAGCGAGCGACAAAAGAGTATCTTCTCTTCTTGTGACACGTGACAATGTATTACTTGGAAACTGCAAGCGCATCGCAGGAGTATCAAATGATAAGGTTTCAGTATGGATATTAAATCATGTGGCCATTGAATTTATTATGAGACTGTCTTCAGAGAGAATCCGAATAGTGGCCTTTCATGATCGAATTTCAACGGAAGCAGAAATGTTTGTAATAAATTTTTACTCACTCCTCCTTAAAAAATCATATTTTCGTTCTTAGTGTTATGATGTAGATTTATTATTGTTGTGGTCTTCTGTCTGAAGACTTGATTTAATGCAACTCCCCATAGTGATCTATTCCGTGCAAGCCTCTTCATTGCTGCATAGCTTTTCGAAACTTGTAGCCATTTGAACCTGCTTGCTGTATTCATGCCAGTCTCATTCTAAAACTTTTATCTTCCCCCCACACACTCACATGTACGTCCTTGAGTCACCAAAGTCACAATTCATTGCTGCTTCAGGACTTCAAGATGTGCTCTAGCATCCTATCCATTCTCTTAGTCAAATTGTGCCGTATTTTTTTTTCCTTTTATTCAGTCCTAAGCGAAAACCTAAGCAGTAGGTAATCTGAGCGTTTGAGATGTGGCGCTACAAGGAAATGTTGAAAATTAGATGAACTGTTGACGAAGAGTCCGAGCTTTCAGATTAAGTTTCCAGATATGTGAGTGGCTGGAAGACTTTTTAAGTAATAGAAACCAGTACGTTTTCCTCTACGGCGAGTGTTCATCAGAGATTAGGGTATCGTCAGGAGTGCTCAAGGGTAGTGTGACGGGACAGCTCTTATTTTCTATATACATAAATAATCTGACGGACAGCGTGAGCAGCACTTTACTGCTGTTTGCTGATGAAGCTGTTGTAGGGGAAGGTGTTGATTCACTGTGGGAGGATAGAATACGGCTTGGACAGAAATTCTAGTTGGTGTGGTGAATGGCAGCTTGCTCAAACGTAGAAAAATTTAAGTTAATTTACATGAGTAGGAAAAAAATTATGTAACGTGGGAATACAGCATTTTTAATGTGCTGGTTGACACAATCATGTCGATTAAATATCTGGCCGTTATGCTGAAAAGCGTTATGAATTGGAATGAGCACATTAGTTTGTTAGTCGGGAAGGCGAATGCTTCTCTTCGTTGCATTGGAATAATTTTGGTACGGTATCTGTAACGCTAGTGCGATTCATTACAGATTGCTGCTCGTGTGTTTAGGATCCCCACCAGGTGCTTTGCAGGGAAACATCGAAGGAATTGAGAGGCGTGATGCTAGATTCGTTAGCGGTAGGTTCGATCAGCACGCATGAACTATGAGAACGTTTTGCGAACTCGATTGGAAATCCCTGGATGGAAGACGACGCTCTTTTCGCGAGGCAATGTTGCGGACATTTGGAGAACCGACATTTGAGGCCGACTGCAGCATGATTCTATTGCCGATAACTTACGTGTCGCGTAAAGAAAGCGAAGATACGGTGAGAGAAATCTGGGTTCCTATGGAGGCTTACAGATAGTCGCTTTTCCCCCCCACCCAATTTGCAAGTCGAACAGGACAGGAAATGACAATAGTGGTGGAGGGTACACTCCGCTATATACCGTACGGTGGTTTGCGGAGTATGTTTGTAGTTATAGATGTAGGTAAAGTATGAGGGCATTCTCCGCAGAATCGGCGAAAAAAAGGTACACATAGAAAACACTGACAAGAAGGAGGACACGTATTAAGATCAGGGAATAACTTCCATGGTACCAGAGGGAGCCGCAGAGGGTGAAAACTGTAGAGAAAAGAAAAAATTAGAATACATCAAACAAGTAATTGAGGGAGTCATCTGCAGAAACTATTCTGAAATGAAGAGGTTGGCACAAGAGAGGAGTTCGCGGCAGGCCGCAGCATCTCGAGATCTTTCCACTGGAATAGCTAACGAAAAAACGGAAGTGAATTAATACGGCAAGCAGAAGTTTGAAACAAGATTCGTAATAAATTAACGACGAACACCAGGTAGCAGAAATATATGTAAACATAGTTCAAGTACATACTGTTCAAATGGCTCTAAACACTATGGGACTTAACATCTGCAGTCATCAGTCCCCTAGACTTAGAACTACTTAAATCTAACTACCGTAAGGACATCATACACAACCATGCCCGAGGCAGGCTTCTAACCTGCGACCGCAGCAGCAGCGCGGTTCCAGACTGAAGCGCCTAGAACTGCTTGGCCACAGCGACCGGCAGCACATACTGTACATCTAGACATACTGTAGGGAAACCATCAGCGTCTGTCGAGCTGATATAGGACGCCTAAATCTTGAATTTTTCTTACTTAACTGGTAGAAAGCGATTGTCTCGAAATTCTGAAATATCTATAGAACGATGACGCCTCCTATTTCTGCTCCTTGTAAAGACTGTGGAAACCTCCTTCACGGTCTCCATTTTTCAACATTTTTCTAATACAGACTGTTTTTTCTCTCTGTTCTTCATCAAAGTCCAACAGCAATCGTTGAAAACTGCTTTAAAGTAAATTTTGGCGTTTTATGACGGTGTACCCTGAACTACGGAATAGCGCCTCTGGTGAGTAGTTTATGACCAAGCTGTAACGTCACAAACGTTCTTCCACGTTGACTTTCTGTGTAATGTGAATTCTCAGGAATTCCTCTGACCGTCGACGTTCAAAAACGTGACTGTAACGTTCCAGCAAGTGTGAATCCACCCACCTTTATTCGGCGAGCAGGTTTTCACTTTTCGTGAGCAAAGAGCTGTTACAACGTCGGAAGGAGGAGGTGGTGGGGTAGGAGGAACGGGTCGGTGAACGCCGGCCAGACGCTCGTGCGCCGGCAGGAAATGTTACACAAACCGGTTGTGGGGCGTCGGTGGTAAGCGGCCGCCGGCTCCGTGGTGGGGGCGGCGGCGGGGGTGGGGGCTGTGATGACAGCTCGGGGGACCGAGGAGCACTGACCGCCGCTGCACCGCTCCGGGCGGCCTCTCCACCGCAAACACTGTGCGCCGTCCGCTGTCTCAGAAGCCGTAGGCAGCTGGAACGAATCAGTGCGTGAATATTGTGGTCAGAAGCAGGCCAACGCGGAAGAGAGACGCTCAGAGCAGGATTCGAGGGATCTGAATAGTTAATCCACACGGTGGCTGGCGGAGCAGGCGCTCAACTCTGGCAGCTTTCGGCTGTGGTCGAGCTGCCGAGCGTGGCAGCCGCGCTTCTAGAGTGCGGTTCCGCGGCGAGTCCAATCTCTCTGTCCTTGCCCCCACTCCCACCTCAAAATTTATCTTGATCTCAGCCGTACTTCCAATGTGTCACAGATTCCTAAGATTATAATAGTAACAACAACGAAGTATGCAAGAGTTTTAACATAAAAGAGGTACATATCTAGCACAACCAGGCACAAACTAATTAGGGGATAATCCTACTGCCTTTATCACAGTTGTATTGTTGCTGTCGTTATTGTGGTCTTCAGTTCTGAGACTAGTTTGATGCAGCTCTCCATGCTACTCTATCCTGTGCAAGCTTCTTCATCTCCCAGTACCTACTGCAACCTACATCCTCCTGAATCTACTTAGTGTATTCATCTCTTGGTCTCCCTCTACGATTTTTACCCTCCACGCTGCCCTCCAATACTAAATTGGTGATCCCTTGATGCCTCAGACTATGTCCTACCAACCGATCCCTCCTCCTAGTTAAGTTGTGCCACAAACTCCTCTTCTCCGCAATACCATTCAATACCTCCTCATTAGTCATGTGGTGTAACCATCTAGTCTTCAGCATTCTTCTGCAGCACCACATTTCGAAAGCTTCTATTTTGTTCTTGTCTACACTATTTATCGTCCACGTTTCACTTCCATACATGGCTACACTCCATACAAATACTTTCATAAACGATTTCGTGACACTTATATCGATACTCGATGTTAACAAATTTCTCTTATTCAGAAAGGCTTTCCTTTAGCCAGTCTACATTTTATATCCTCTCTACTTCGATAGTCATCAATTATTTTGCTTCCCAAATAGCAAAAATCATTTACTACTTTACGTATTTCACTTCCTAATCTAATGCCCTAGGCATCATCTGATTTATTCGGCTACATTCCATTATCCTCGTTTTGCTTTTGTTGATGTTCATCTTATATCCTCCTTTCAAGACACTGTCCATTCCGTTCAACTGCTCTTCCAAGTCCTTTGCTGTCTCTGACAGAATTAAAATGTCATTGGCGAACCTCAAAGTTTTTATTTCTTCTCCATGGATGTTAATACCTACTCCGAACTTTTCTTTTGTTTCCTTTATTGCTTGCTCAATATACAGATTGAATAACATCGGGGAAAGGCTACAACCCTGTCTCACTCCCTTCCCAACCACTGCTTCTCTTTCATGTCCGTCGACTCTTATAACTGTCATCTGATTTCTGTGCGAATTGTAAAGTCTTTCGCTCCCTGTATTTTACCCCTGCCACCTTCAGAATTGGAAAGTTGCATTTTAAACGAAGAAAAGATAAAAAGAAGTATGTGCCATTTTCGTATTGACTGTACACGCTAGCCGGCCGGGATGGTCGAGTGGTTCTAGGCGCTACAGTCTGGAACCGCGCGACCGCTACGGTCGCAGGTTCAAATCTTGCCTCGGGCATGGATATGTGTGATGTCCTTAGGTTAGTTAGGTTTAAGTAGTTCTAAGTACTAGGGGACTGATGACCTCAGACGTTAAGTCCCATAGTGCTCAGAACCATTTCAACCATTTGTACACTCTATCTTTTCTGTGTCTGTCGTGTAATATCTACGTAATGCTGTCTCGATGTCTGTATTTGTACTGCATATACTGTCTACATTTACACGACGCAACCTATTTCGTAGTATTTTATTACTTTGGCATTTTAATGGATTACACCTGTATACAGTGCGTGATAGCCAAGCGGTCTAGGGCACGTTGCCACGGCTCGCGCGACCCCCCCCCCCCCCCCCCCCCGTCGGAGTTTGGGTCCTCCCTCGGGCATGGGTGTGTGTGTGTGCTGTCCTTAGCGTAAGTTAGTTTAAGTTAGATTAAGTAGTTTGTAAGCCTAGGGACCGATGACCTCAGCAGTTTGGTCCCATAGGAACTTTCCATCATCACACCTGTATGACTTCTTATTAGTTGCGACTTCATGTAACAGTCAAGTTGTTTAAATATCTGGGCTTAGTGTTGCAAAGCGATGAGAGGTGGATCGAGATGTGAAAACTGTGTTAGGGACGGCAAATGATTGACTTCCCTTATAAATAATAAATTTCACCTATCAGTCCTCCTTTTTAAATTTTATTGGCAGAGGTAGATATCAGCTAGAAACTAGCCATTCTCCATGCACTATCTTTTTGGATCAATGCATGTAATGCCTGTCGGTCGGGCGTCATCCAGAGTTCATTCAATGCAGTTCAATGAACTCTGGATGAAGCCGGACCGATGGGCATTACATGCATTGATCAAAAACGATAGTGCATTGAGAATGGCTAGTTTCTAGCAGAAATTTAGATCTGCCAATAAAATTTAAAAAAGGACGACTGATAGCTGAAATCTATTATTACAAGTCAATATAAAAAAAAAATGGCTCTGAGCACAATGGGACTCAACTGCTGAGGTTATTAGTCCCCTAGAACTTAGAACTAGTTAAACCTAACTAACCTAAGGACATCACAAACATCCATGCCCGAGGCAGGATTCGAACCTGCGACCGTAGCGGTCTTGCGGTTCCAGACTGCAGCGCCTTTAACCGCACGGCCACTTCGGCCGGCGTCAATATAACAGTCGCTGCGTGCAACAGCCTTCTGAATGGAAGGTAAACTGATGATTGACTTCGATTTATTGGGAGGATTATAACAAAGAGTGGTACACCTGTAAACGAGACCGCATATAGGACGCTGGTGCGACATATTTTTTGAGAACTGCTCAATTGTTTGGGAGCGTACCAGGTCGGATTGTAGGAAGACATCGAAGCAATTCAGAGGAGGGCTGCTAGATTTGTTACTAGTAGGTTCGAACAAAACGTAAGTGTTACGGAGATGCTTCGGGAACTCAAATAGGAATCCCTGGAGGGTAGGCGGCGCTCTTTTCGAGAAACTCTATTAAGAAAATTTACAGAACTGGCATTTGAAGCTGACTGCCGATCGATTCTGCTCCCGCCAACATACATTGCGCGTAAGGACCACGAAGATAAGATACGAGAAATTACGGAGGCTTACAGACAGTCGTTTTTCTCTCGCTCTATTTGCAAGTGGAACAGGAGGGGAAATAACTAGTGGTACAGGGTATCCTCCGCCACGCACCTAATGGTGGCTTTGGAGTATCTATATAGATGTAGTTAGTCTATACGCCGCTTCACTTTTTTCATAGTGGTCATATTCTTTGATATTCAGTCTGAGTATGACTGTTAAAGCCATGTGGAGTCTGTGTTGCTTTGTTCATCGATACGTTATCGATGCATAGGCAGTTTGACCCTTACGTTAATAAGTATTAGAGTCTCATTTTCACTGACTTTCGTGAACTTTAATTTGAACTTCATTGTAAGTATAAGCAGAAATCGCTGCATTATGGATGAAAAAATTTACCATCAGTATTTCTTATACTGTATTTTTGTTCTCGCCACAGCTGTGTTCTGATGATGTATCGAAAAGCGAAACGGTGAATAAATTAATTTGCGACCAACTCATTTCCAGAACTGTATTTCTGTGCCATAAGTTACACTTTAGAACTTTTTATGAATACTTTAGCAGGCGGGGAGTTGGTAGGAAGGTGCCAGGCTACCAGAAAAAAAAACAGTATCCGGAATGACATCTTTATTAAATAAAAAATTTCTCCAGGTTCCCATAAAAACAAGGAACAACCGTTGAATATTTAACATGTGAAAGTTTAGTTGCAATTAGAAATAGTGTAATAGTATAAGCCTTCACCTTACCCAAGTAATTTTCCCACTGGGTAGATCCAAAAAGCTAGAATATGACTTCAGTTACTATTAAATACACAACATCATTTTAGTTACTCCTCACGCTGCCTACGTCAGGGGCTCACACAATGGAAAGGTATGTACAATCCACAAAAATAAACAAGTAACATATCCAACGCAAAGCTACGTTTTTCATATTGTCAATGTATGTTTATTCTAGCGAAATGACAACTAGAGCTACAATTAGAGATAACACACTTGAATTCACTTTGCTAAACACATTTACTAGTGCCCTGTCGCCCACAGAAACTGTATTGTAGTGTATTACACCCAGCATAGAAAATACACCCGCATCTTGACCAATGAAACTGTGTCACGTCAACATATGTCGAAGAGCCCTCCGCTTGCATCAATACACGTTTGCGGACGGCAACGAGAGAGTGTTGCACAGATTGTAGAGTTTCTAAAGGTATTGTCGCACATGCCGCAGTAATACGATGTTGCATATCCTCTACTGTCGTTGGGCGTTCTTGACACACTCTGTCTCTCACTGCGCCCCAGATAAAGAAGTCTAATGTCGTCAAGTCGGGGGACCGTGCTGGCCATCGCACAGTACCTCCCCGCCCCATCCACCTATTTGGAAATGTCGCATCTAGAACGTCTCTGCCGACTTTTGCATTGTGTGCGGGACATCCATCATGTTGGAACCACATTGATAGACGAGTTTCCAATCCTAGATTCTCCATGAGGAGCGCTAGTTTGTGTTGAAGAAACGATGCATATCGCTGTCAATTCAACGTTCCACGGTAAAAATAGAGACCTACATTACAGTTAGCAATGATATAGAACCAAACATTGACACTCCACTGTCGTTGATGAGCAACTTGGCGAATCCAACGAGGATTTTGCACGGACCAGTAGTGCATGTTCCGCAGATTCACATTACCATGATTTGTAAATGAAGCCTCGTCCGTAAACAACGTATTGCTTAGGAATACTGGATTACTTTGCAACTGCTGAAGTGCAAAACGACAGTAGCCGGCCGCGGTGGCCGTGCGGTTCTGGCGCTGCAGTCCGGAACCGCGGGGCTGCTACGGTCGCAGGTTCGAATCCTGCCTCGGGCATGGGTGTGTGTGATGTCCTTAGGTTAGTTAGGTTTAAGTAGTTCTGAGTTCTAGGGGACTTATGACCTAAGAAGTTGAGTCCCATAGTGCTCAGAGCCAAAACGACAGAATGAAATGCGGGATTCAGAGTCGTTCCCTACAGTTCTTGGTGCAGTGAGATACGGAACGGATGAAACCCATTCCGATGGCTTTTTCCTACACCTCGTGCAATTTCTCGTACACCCACATGAGTATTGTGCGCTACAGGAGCCAGAACAGCGATTTCGTTTCCATTGCCAGTCGCTGACGTTGTACGTCGACGTTTTGTGGGAGGCCAGCTTCCTATTTCCGTGAGCGTCTTGTAGATGTTGCTAATGGTTCGATGTGGCGGACACCGCCAATCTGGGTAGCGTTCAGCATACAGTGTCACAGCTGCGGTCGCATTTCTCTGACATTCGCCATAAATTAAAATAATATCTAGTTTTTCTTCATTACTGAAGGCCGGCATATCGGCTAGATGACGGCAAATGTAACAAGCCACAAGAAAACAGGTTTTAATGTGGCAACGTACGCGAATTACGTTACAGTATGACAGCGGTTCAGCAGACCAGATTAGGAGACGCTTGTACACTGAAGGTAGAGCGTGCCGTGGTGATTTGGTATGTTTACGGCAGGATACAGGCGCCAGTGCAGGCAACCCCTGCTCTGAGCACAGTACTACATGCGATGCATTACGTCAGAAAGTTTGACGCCGTTGCTATCCTATACAAGCCACATATTTCAGAACTTATGAGGTTTAGAAACGTGAAACCGAGTGTGTTACTACTAATTGTACCTCTAGTTGTCATTTCGCAACAATAAATATTATGCGCAGGACATCCATCATTCTGATAGCGCCTTATTTGACACATTACAAGAGGACGACCAGTTCAAGTAAGGTGCAGCTCAAGAAGGGGCTAAACTATCCCTCTTTAGGAGTGCCATCAATGAATATGGGTCAATGATGTTGTCATTCAATACCTCACCATACATTAACACTCCTACGTCAATCACATCACGATTACCGGCATCGTGAGGTGCACGCTTGAGTCTCAGGACGTGCGCTAGCTGTACGCTTCATTTATTGCAAGCGTCAATTTTGCTACGCAATTTATTGGGATGTAATTGACGTATTGCGATGCAACCAACGCCATTATTTTTGTGATTTTTCATGCTCCTAATTTCATACAAAATAATAGGAGGTGTCCATTTAAAAATACTTCAGTTTGTGTTGAAAATAGTGTTTGTTTACGTTTTAAAATTTTGCGTAGTATTTTGATTTCCTAAGTCCCTGCCGTACGTTCATGCTGGTGAAAACACACACACACACACACACACACACACACACACACACACATATATATATATATATATATATATATATATATATATATATATATATATATATAAAAACTTTATTCTCTGAAAATAAGCTGAAATCTTTGGAAACTGATATATGTAAAAATATGAATGTGATTATTATTATTTTTTTAACAAGAAGGTGCTTTGGGGAGGAAGGGGGGCCGGCCGCGGTGGTCTCGCGGTTCTAGGCGCGCAATCCGGAACCGTGCGACTGCTACGGTCGCAGGTACGACTCCTGCCTCGGGCATGGATGTGTGTGATGTCCTTAGGTTAGTTAGGTTTAAGTAGTTCTAAGTTCTAGGGGACTTATGACCACAGCAGTTGAGTCTCATAGTGCTCAGAGCCATTTGAACCATTTGAGGAAGGAGGGAGGGAGGGAGGGATTTTGGTTCCCATGACCTCCTTTTTGGATTTCCACCTGCAATGTGCTTCTTACATTTGTAAGATGACTTCACCCATTTGCTGGGTGTTATTACCAGCCTTCCAATACAGAAAATTGCTGTTTCCTCGTTATACTCATCAAGCAAGGTGGCGCAATGGTTAACACACCGGACTCGCATTCAGAAGGGCAACAATTCAGATCTGTGTGTGGTCATCCAGATTTTGGTTACTTTGAAAGGGCACAGCCAATTTCCTTCCTCATCCGTAACTAAGACAATCCGAGCTCGTACTCTGCCTGTCTCTAAAGATCTCGTTGTCGGCAGTACCTTAAACCATAATCTACCATAATATTCCTTCTTCATCGTTATATGCGCCCATTTCAGACGTACGACCCTGGAACGCACTACTTAGTAACCTGCGTCCTTATCCAAAACGCTTTTCATTCAAGAGTACGTTAAAGCCTTATTTGTTATCGTCAGTGTTGCTTTCCTCTCAGCACATCGCAACTGGCTGCTTTAATTACAGCACTGATCGTCTCTTCTCTTTCTGATTTATTCCTTCCATTTCAAACGCTAACCATACACTATAATTTCCCACTCTTCTCTTTTTGAGTTTGCTTCGTTTCCAGATTTGATTCCTTCTGTACTCCTGTTCTGCTAGATGTTACTGTTCAGGTACGACAGTTCACACAATGATATTGTAAAATACCATATTTTCATTACAGTAGCTTTTATTATTATTATTATTATTATTATTATTACTACTACTACTACTACGTGCCTATTGTAATGTTAACTTACCGTGAATGTATAATTAAATGTATGCAAAGACCTGAAACCTCTAATCTTTGCAGGTGAAGTAAGTAAATAAATCAATCCTTCCGGCTTTTGTTATTTTGTTATGGGGAACTAAGATTTGATCTCAGAATGTTGCTAGGCGAACGGCGTTATACTCGATAATTTTCTCTCCGAGCTCAAATTTGTCACTTGAATGTAAAAACAGTATCACATTACTGAATCCTATAAAATTTGAACGAGTTTGGAAGTGGCGATGCAGTGCTCTTTAAATTCGAGACAAATTCTGCAAGACAAATGCGCTCAGAAGTAAAACTCGTACCGGAGAACAAATTAATGGAATCTAATTTTTGTTGAGGCAAGTACCGTTCTGCTCAGCTCTTAGCCTCTGGACGCCACCCTTCTCATACACCCCCACCCTACAAAAAAAAGCCTCCCGCCCCCTTCTCTTGCCCAACAGTTCTTTCTTCCGTGCATTAGCGACGACATAACTCGCCGCTCGCGACGTAAATTTCCCTTTCGCTAACTAATACCACTTATTAAAATAATTTGCCTGAATGCGGCGCTAATTCCGTGAATGTAGCCGGTCTCAGAGGGGTGGGGGAAGGGGATAGGAGAGTAGGAGGGGAGCGCGCCGAAACTTAATTCTCCGCTTTTAGCAGTCGGCGGCTGCGGCAATGTTTTTGTTACCGCCACGGTATGAATAGCGGCGGTGGTGGCAACGGCGATGCTCAGTGGTACCCCAACCCAGTGCAGCCCTACAGGGAGGGGGGACTCCTTGGAGAGCTTCCAGCCATGTTGACTTGCTGCGCGCCTGATTTAGTGCCCGTCCGAGACGCTGAATGGGGGCTCGTCTGCCGGCTCGACGCAACCGAGTCTAACTTGCGACAAATATTGAAGACGGCTTTCTCGGGGAGCGTCGCAGTTTTGTGGCGCTTTGTCTTTGCTTCTGTAGCCCAATGGCTGCCTCCGGACACCCCTGCCTTTACCGTGGCGTCCGACGGCTTTCAGTAGCAGCGGCACGCGAAATATAATTCCACACAACTCCGAAATGGGCTTTTCGACATATGAATCGACGAACAGTAAAATCTTCTGAATGCCATTTTCCTCTTGCTGCATCGCATCAAAATTGCGTTCGTTCTCCCGGGAATGGATATTCAGTAAGGGTACGTGATACTTTCGTCATTGGCGAGAAATGAAGGCGCTTAGATGTGAGATATTAATGTGAGACAAGAGGAGACACCTTTTGCTGGAACCATATCTTATTTCATTAGGTCATAAGCCGTGTTGACAGAAATCAAAACCACGCGGGGTAGCCGCGCTGTCTTAGGCGCATTGCATGGTTCGCGCGACCATCCTCGTCGGAGATTCGAGTCCTCCCTCGGGCATGGATGCATGTGTTGTCCTTAGCGAAAGTTAATTTGAGTTAGATTAAGTAGTGAGTAAGCCTAGGGGTCGGTGACCTTAGCAGTTTGCCCCATCCACAGGAACTTAACACAAATTTCAGTTTCAGAAATCAGAGACAGTTAATAAGGTTATTGCAGTCAATTGGTCAGTTAAAATTTTCAGTGCTTCATCTGGTTTCAACTGATACAACACATAACATTCAGAACATACACATACACACATGAACATACACACACATGCATCAACGTTTTTGTGTTGTATGTATAAAAAGGGTACATATGTGTATGTTCCAGATCTCCTCCTAAAACTCTGGATCTATTTCAGCAATATTGGGTACACAGTTGCTTATTGTCTAGAAAGAAGTACTGTCAAGATTAGTAGCTCCTGTGGAAAAGGGTGTGAGGGCAAAGGATGGTTGCTAACCCCTGATACCTTGGTTACTGTGCACGACTGGTATATTGTGTGTGTAGACAAAGAGGAGGAGAAGGACGTCGATAGAAAGGGGGTAAGAAGAGCCAGGCAGAGGGGGGGGGAAGGAGTGTACTGTGCAGCTGGAAAATGGGTACTGGGCAGGAAGACAAGGAAGAGGGATGAAGGAGGAGGAGGAAATGTGTGCAACATATGTGCCATACAGTTACATGTCTAAGAGAACACACAGGTGTTGTATACAGGGAGTATCATAATTGATGACTTACACTTAAAACTGCACGATACTAGAAGCAAAAAAGGTCTTAGCAAGCACAGATCTAGAAACTGACCATTTGCTAGATATTGCAACTTTGTGGTTACCATCCAGCAATGAGCTGGTTCTGTGTAAATGCCATCCTAGCTAGGAAAAGGTAACAATAGTGTACATCATTTAGAAAAAAAGCTATTTTTCATACTCTGGTAGAAGTGCAGGTGTTCTGAATGAATACGACAACAGCTACATGCATGTACTCGTAGGTAAAGGATTTGTTCAAAGTGTCGTTCTTGTACCTGGATGCAGGCCTGTACCTGTCGCCTCAAGGAGTTCCGAATGCTTTTAAACACGTCTGGGGTATTTCGAAATTCTTGACAAGCACTGACAAGTCTGTGCTCCAATTCACTGAAGAGCTGTACACTACACCCTTCAGGTGGTCCAAAACACAGAAACCCATGGAGTTCCGAGCAGGTGATCATGAAGTACAGGATACAGGTCCTACCCACCCATTCCATCTTCGGCCGCCGGCCGGAGTGGCCGAGCGGTTCTAGGCGCTACAGTCTGGAACCGCGCTGTTGCTACGATCGCAGGTTCGAATCCTGCCTCGGGCATGGATGTGTGTGATGTCCTTAGGTTAGTTAGGTTTAAGTAGTTCTAAGTTCTAGGGGACTGATGACCACAGCAGTTAAGTCCCATAGTGCTCAGAGCCATTTGAACCAAGCCATCTTTGGCCGATTAGATGCCGATTCACCATAGCAGCAAAATGTGCTTTGCTCCATTATGCACTTACCACATCCTCCGGCGTAGCTCTAAGATTCGTCGAGCCATCGTGCCAGATGATGTCGCAGATTTGTTTGCCAACACGTACGTCCTAATCACACATTCACATGGTGTGAAGATTCATTGACAGCACGTGGGTGCAAGGTCGACGATTCCTGTTGGATGAGGATATGCAACAGCCAGTTATGCACTTTTTCACGCAACAAGACAAGGTGTTACACCAAACGGGCATCTTCAACCTGGTGCGTCGTTTAGATGATTGCCTCAGTACTCACTGCGATGCACATATTCTTCTGTAAGGCCTTTGCTTTCCGTATCTTGGGAGGAAGTAGTATGGATCATAACAATAAAAAATTTTAGTAAACATGGGCATAAAAGCGCATACATTAAGAGCTGTGAGCACGTGATCAATAGATGAGATGTGTTTCACAGTAGTGAAGAAGGAAGTCTCTACTTACGGCCTAATCTTTTGAATGTTTTTTTTACGTCCTCAAGAGACCATAGACCGTGCTGTGTGTCATGACATTTCATCTGGATACCCGTACCCGTTCCTGAGAATAAGAGATCTTAACGGCTGGTCAGACAGTCAGAGAGAAAGACAGGCAGGCAGCAAGAACACAGACAGAGGGACAATAAAGCCATCCTATAAGGGTTCCATTTTTACCATTTGAGGTACGGAACCTTAAAAAGGAGATTTTGATGGTGTAATGTACCTAAGAACAAGACAGCGATGACTCGCCAAAGACTCTCACACTCACCTGATGCTTACAACACGATGGATGCCACCACCCCAATTCCCAGAAACTCTTTTTAAAAAATGACGGTCATAGTTTTGTAGATATTTGCAGGTACTTTGTGTGGCTTTTTCCACGTAATATCCTCAGATGAAATGGTGCCAGACTGATTAGCATATTAGCTTGTTAATTTTGCGCCCCGTGTTCGAAACATTATAGTTACTTTCATTTCTGCTTACTTGTATCACTAATGTCTGGAGAAGATTACTACACGAATGTTTTCTGCTATGTATTGATATAACGTTGTCCTTATTCATTTATGGGCCGTAAGTCAGATGCATGAATTTAAAGAACAAATGAGAAAATTATTTGAAACTGTTTTCGGTGACATCCCTGTAGTGTATCTTGATTCATAATCAACTGCAAGAGCCAATTTTCGGCGCAGATATCCGTTATGCGTAGTTTGCCGCGAAATTATTGCCTACGCACGGAATCTTCACCGATGTTAGCAACGTTTCTTTCTCGAGTGAGATTCATACGAAAATATGTAACTGTGGCAAACGTGCCTATGTGCGGAGCTCGTGGTGTTCGGAATGTCCGTATTTCGAAAGTTTCTAAGATCGGTATCATCCAAGCGGATGCATAAAATTATCCTGAAGAATAAACATGCTAATAAAACATTAGACGTAATATAAGAATTGATATGAGAACTAAATGTCAGAAAATGAGAATTTTAAAAAGATTGTAACCACTCAAGATGCCTTACACACATACATACACTAAATAGCCAAGGAAACTGGTCACGCCGAGGTTCTAGTCCTCTCTCGGGCCTGGGTGTGTGTGTTGTTCTTAGCGTAAGTTAGTTTAAATAGTGTGTAATCCTAAGGACCGACGACCTAAGCAGCTTGGTCCTTTACGAACTCATTCACATTTGAGCATTTGAGCAAAGAAACTGGTACACCTGCCTAATATCGTTTAGGGCTCCCGCGAGCTCGCAGAAGTGCCGCAACACGACGTGGCATGGACTCGACTGATGTCCGAAGTAGTGCTGGGTAGAACTGACGCAACGAACCCTGGAGGGTTGTCCATAAATCGGTAAGAGTACGACGGGGTGGAGATCTCTTCTGAACAGCACGTTGCAAGGCATCCCAGATATGCTCAATAATGTTCATGGCTGGGGAGTTTGATGGCCAGCGGAAGTCTTTATGCTCAGAAGAGTGTTCCTGGAGCCATTCTGTAGTAATTATGGACGTGTGGGGTGTCGTATTGCTCTGCTTGAATTGTCCAAGTTCGTCAGAATGCACAATGGACATGAATGGATGCAGGTGATCAGACAGGATGCTTATGTACGTGTCACCTGTCAGAGTCGTATCTAGATGTATCAGGGGTCCCATATCACTCCAATTGCACACGCCCCACATTATTACAAACCCTTCACCAGCTTGCACAGTCCCCTGCTGACTCGCAGGTTCCATGGATTCATGAGGTTGTCTCCACACGTCCATCCGCTCGTTACAATTTGAAACGAGACTCGTCCGACGAGGCAACATGTTTCTAGTCATCAACAGTCCAATGTCAGTGTTGACATGGCGTAAAGCTTTGTGTCGTACAGTCATCAAGCGTACACGAGTGCACCATGGGCTCCGAAAGCCCATATCGATGATGTTTCGTTGAATGTTTCGCACGCTGACACTTTTTGATGGCCCGGCACTGAATTCTGCAGCAATTTTCGGTAAGGTTGCACTTCTATCACGTTGAACGATTCTCTTCAGTCGTCGTTGGTTCCCTTCTTGCAGGATATTTTTCCGGCCGCAGCGATGTCGGAGATTTGATGTTTTACCGGATTCCTGATATTCATGGTACACTCGTGAAATGGTCGTACGGGAAAATCTCAACTTCATCGCTACCTCGGATATGCTGTGTCCCATCGCTCGTGCGCCGACTATAACGTCACGTTCAAACTCACTTTAATGTTGATACTCTGCCATTGTAGCAGCAGTAACCGGTCTAAAAAATGCTGCAGACACTTCTTGTCTTATATAGGCGATGCCGACTGCAGCGACGTATTCAGCCTCTTTACATATCTCTGTATTTGTTCTTTGGTGCTTCAGTGTATAAGAACTAATATAAGAATTGATATGAGAACGGAATATCGGAAATATGAGCATTTAAAAAGATTGTAATCACTGAAGGTACCCTACACAGACATATAGTACGGTAGATGTATGACACCTCTTGTGAAATCAAAATGCAATTTTACAATTAGTATAATGCCTTCCAAGGTACAGGGGGGGAGAAGAGTTTGTACCTCTTTAATTCAGACGAATTTTGCATGAGAACGAGACATGCACTGGACCCCCTCCTTATCTATTATTTGTACCTCTTTAATTCAGACGAATTTTGCATGAGAACGAGACATACACTCGACCCACTCCTTATCTACTACGTAATTAATTATGCGCACAACGGTAACGGAAGAAAGTGATGGTGGACCCTGCTAGTTGGTAAAATAAGGAGTCCACACTCACAATAATTTAATAAAAATCGTAAACTACTCAGAAAAAAAGAGAACTGTATCATAATAAACAACAGGAAATGGGCTTCTGCATATATCTACGAAATGATATGCGGATTAAGTATTACAATGAGATTGATTATACATCAGAACATAAATGCACATGATAGTCGACACATAACAGTAGGTTAAAGGATAGAGTATACTGAAATATTATGAGAATAAGAGTTGGCTTGAGAACAAGGGGCTCCTACTATCTGTGATGCAATAGATTGACGATAATGACTGGAGGTCCTAATGAATCAAATATTAGTCTCCCGACTATATGGCAGTATTAGTAGTGAGAGCTCAAATGGGATCACATGGAGAAACAAGCAAGGTGGACTTGTAGCAAAGTGGTGCTGAGGGATTCAGTATAAAATTGATAAGGTCCTCCAAAGCCGGAGCCGCAAAATACTGTACCAGTACTGAAATCTGCAGCACGACGTCAGTAGGCAGCGTCCTGATGATGTAGACGCCGACTTCTGCCGTGCAGCAACTCTGTGTCAGCCCCTGGCCTCGAAGGCTGTCCGAGAATTCTAAGTTCTTCCGAGAAAGAGCGACCAAGTCGCAAGACCGTCTGACTCCGAGGAAGATCAGATCCCGAATCCCCCTCTGCTCGCGCAACGCAAGAGCGAAGCCAACATTGCTCCACTCCCTACTCTCCTCGAAAACTGTGAATCAGCATTCAGTTCTGATTCCGAAACACCCCCACACTGTCTCAGAACATCATTCGCGCCAATAGCGACCGTTCCCTCCAATTTCGAGCAGGGCTTTATGACCTTAACTAGCCTTAGTTTCACCAATCATGAATCTGCTATTCAGCTGAGGGCACTGAACTTGCCATTTGACCGGCTATGAAAACAACCTGCCTAGACCACCGGCAATTCGGTGCCAGACAGTCGCACCCAGCAGGGCACAGTCCACAAGTATTCTCAGAATCAGGAGGACAATGCAGGCAGTCGGTGCCAGGAGTCTTCCTTCCGGACGCGCCGGAACGGTAAAAACATAAACTGCGGCGACACTCAGATGTCTCGCAGGTCGTTTCACCCTGCACACAATAGGCGATACTCGCCCGATGTCAGTTGTTGCGCCAGGCGCTTAAGCCCATTGTACGAACCCTCAGAATTCGGAAATGCAGTGTGCCGCGTCCTCCGATACTCGCCTCGCACAGGCCACACAGGGAAGTAACAAAACATGTTTAGGAATCAAGTGAAAAGTATTTTTTGAGCTCTCAGTACAAATAACCTTATTACAATAACCTTATTCGGTCTGTTACTACCGTGCAATGACTTAGAACATTAATAAAATTGATGAAAATGAGAGGAGACATGCAAAAGAGGGCAGGGAACCTCTCAGCCTTTGTGTCTCCTAATTTGATAAGAAACATTCGTGTAGTAAGCTTCCACGGGCACAGGTAGTTAAATGGAAACAGTAAAAATGAAACAAATAGAAACGATAATCTGGTTCCAAACAAATGGCGCAAAATTCAGATGCCATTTCGTCTGCGGTTACCGCGCTGTGAAAGGCACGTCGAGTAGTTTGAAAATATCTCGAACATTGTGAGCGCCGTTTTTTCAAGAGCGGTCTGGTGTAGACGGACAAATCGAGACACATGTTCACTGAACGAGGTTCCCGGGTAGTCGGGTGACGGCACTTGCTCTGTGCTCCTCGTGAGTAGTCGCTCCGGCGCAAGCGCCCGGTATGACGAGTGGCTGTTAGCTGGGCGTGCCCCGCTGGCTGAGAACCTCCGGTCGACTCGCGGCGCGGAGCGGGCGGCGTGGCCCGGCGTCTCAATCGGCGCCAGGGGAAGCGGTCGGAGGGCGTGGCTGCGCCCCACCGCTTTACGACGTCGTAAAGGCGGCCCCGCGGCCGCCGACGGGTCCATCACGGCCGGATCGGCCGCGGCTCCCCGCCGCCTCGCTCCCCCCTCAACACGCAGCGTGGACAGGGCGAGCGCAGAGAGACTGGCGAAAGTGCACTCTAAGACAAGAAGCGCGCACCACGATGGAATTATCCGATCTGGACGGAAATCTGTATACGTGATGTACATGTGCACACAAATCCTTACAGTTTCAGAAAAACTGGGTGATTTATTTAAGAGCCTCACAACTCGAATAAGTCAACAAAGCATTGCTCCACCTTTGGCTCTTATGCAAGCAGTTACTCGGCTTGACTTTGATTGATAGAGCTCTTGGATTATGAAACCTCCCCTTAGAAAAATTAATGAATTACTGCGTTGGTAAACCTCTTACTTTATTTGATTTTGCCGGCCGAAATGGCCGTGCGGTTAAAGGCGCTGCAGTCTGGAACCGCAAGACCGCTACGGTTGCAGGTTCGAATCCTGCCTCGGGCATGGATGTTTGTGATGTCCTTAGGTTAGTTAGGTTTAACTAGTTCTAAGTTCTAGTGGACTAATGACCTCAGCAGTTGAGTCCCATAGTGCTCAGAGCCATTTGAACCATTTGATTTTCAAACAAATGAGTAAAACTGAACGTACGCAGACATTTCTCCCTTTACTTATTCTGATCAACACTAAACTGACACACAATATTTTTAGCACAACGCAATGTGACTTTCAATAATCCCTACAAAAGAATGGTCCTGACTAACAATAACCTATACCTTTCATGAATCACTTACCTCACAAAAATCTTAGTTACTCGAACTACTGCAATACAGCGAGCGCCAATACTGCCAGATAAATAAAAGATTCTAGCTACTGAAGGCACCAACTACTGATAGGCATTTTTAGCAAATGAAAGGTTTTGATAGAGAACAAACAATGTATTTACCTTAATGATGATCAAAAGTCATCATATATATATATATATATATATATATATATATATATATATATATATATATATATAAGTTCATGATATCCAATATTACTAATATACTCTTTCTGATGGACACACGTCCAGATCATCTGCTCTCAAAATTCCGCCATCTCTCTCCCCACATCCACCACTGCTGGCGGCTCATCTCCAACTGCGCAACGCTACGCGCTGTTCACATCCAACTGCCCAACACTACAATAGCAAAATATTCCAACAATGCAAACCAGCCACACACTTCACACAGCACAGTCAGTAATTTCATATAGAGTGCTACGTGGCGTTACCAACATAAAAACCTAATCAGCCTACTTACAGGATGTTCTCTTGAGGAATATCGTGCCGCATTCTGTCCAAGTGGCGCGTTAAATAGTAAAAATTCCCAGTTGGTTGGAGGGTCTGCCCATAATTCTCCAGACGTTTTTATCTGGGGAGAGGTCTGGCGACAATGCTTGCCAGTGCCGAGCGGTCTAAGGCGTTGCAGTCATGGACTGTGCGGCTGGTCCCGGCGGAGGTTCGAGTCATCCCTCGGGCATGGGTGTGTGTGTTCGTCCTTAGGATAATTTAGGTTAAGTAGTGTGTAAGCTTAGGGACTGATGACCTTAGTAGTTAAGTCCCATAAATTTCACACACATTTGAACTTTTTTTTGCTGGTATATGGTACCGCTGTGCAGTAAGGGTGCCGCAAATGACTACCAAAGCGGTCTTGTTATGAAATGAAGAGGCACGCAAACATTCACTCCTGGTTGTCTGGTTGTATGGCAACCGACAGTCAGGCAGGAATTCCAAACGTCTGGAGCTCAGTTCGACGCGGGACCATTACTCCAGGCAGTGAGAATACAGGCTGAAGATGCGTCTGGGAACGCTTCGTATATCAACCTGACTGCCGTTCACCATACTGCCCGACAACCAGGAGTGATGGTCTGGGATGCATATAATTTCATAGCAGGATCCCTTTGGAAGTCATACCCACAATTAGAGCACAGTCGATGATATTCTACGTAAAATTTTGTTGCTCTTCATGCGAAGTCATCCTGGACTTACATTACGGCGAGAGTTTCTACTGCTTGTCTTCGTGCTTGCCAGACCCTAACTCCGCCAGCAAGACCGCCGGATCTCTCCCCAGTTGAGAATGTTTGGAGAATTAAGGGCAGGGTCATCCGCCAATTGGACAAAATTTGGCATGATATCCCTGAGAAAGATAACCAACTAAGTCCATCGATCGATGCTAAGCCGAGTAAGTGCTTGCATAAGGGCCAGAGCTAGGCCAAAGTGTTATTGACTTACTCTGTTTCAATCATACATTTTTTTCTGAAATTCTGATAATTTGTTTGGTTGTACATGTACATCGTATCCACCTATTTCGTCCAATTTGGATAATTCCTTCGTGGAGCATCGCTTTTTTTTATTAAAGCGTGTACATTTTACCATACAAAGCAGCCTTTAACAGCGAATGTTTAAATGCCAGGTGAATTTAATTGTATGGCAGTAGTCCGTGGATTGAAGCCGCGTTTCCACGTGAGTGACGCCTCTCGGCCGCCACTTTAGTGGCATCACAGATCTTGCCTGTCGGGAAAAAAAAATTCCAGTGGTGCCACACCAAAGACGCCACTTTTCTGCTTCTACATTTACATTACACGCCGCAAATCGCCGTATAGTACGTGGCAGAGGACATTTTATACCATCTAGTCAATTACTTTCCTATCCAGTCGGAAACAGAGTGAGAGAAAAAGGACTGTTTATGCCTCCGTAATGGCCTTGTTTTATCTTCGTATTTATTACGCGAAATGTACGTTGATGACAGTATAATCGATCTGCTCTCAGATTCAAATGTCTGGTCTCTAAGTTCTTTCAGTAGTGTTCCGCGGGAAGAACGTCGTCTTCTCTCCGCAATACGCGCATGTTGATCGAACTTACCTGTAGCAAACTAGGCAGCCGGCCTCCAAATTGCTGGGATGCCTTCCTTTAATCCTACCTGCTGGGGATCTCAAACACCACTGGATGTTTGGAAACGAGTGATATGGAGTGATAATCACGCTTCACCCTGAGGCAAACCTGGGTTTGGAGAATGCGTGGGAAAAGTTACTGCCATTATGTTTAGTGCCAGCTGTGAAGTACGGAACAGGTGGTGTTACGGTATTTAACTGACAGTTGTGGTCAGGGTGTGGGCCTCTTACTACACTGAAAAAAAAAAAAAAAGATGCTAAATGCGAAGTGATATGAAATTTCACAGCATTTTGCTGCGTTCTGAGAAAACGATTTTTTGTACAGCGTGAAAAGACACCCTATCATAAACAATCATTTTTGAGGCAATGATTTGTGGTCAGTAACATCCCTGAAATAGTTGGCTTGCCTCACATCCCTACTTGAACCCAACGAAACACCTTTGGAATGAGAACGTCCAGATCCCAGCGTCCGACGTAACTACCACCTCTGATTAGAAAAGGAAGGGCTGCCATTCCTCCAAAGACATTGACACGTCGTTGAACGTCTCCCCAGCAGGGCTCAAGCAGCCATAAAGGCGAAAGTTGGACACACCTCATACTGTTGTCCACTAATAGGTGTCCGGATAACTTTTCTCAGATTGTGTAGGAATCGAAAACGGACCTATTTCCACTGGGCCAGAATTTACCAAGATATCGAAGGACGGAAGTTACTTTGCCGCCAATCGAATATCGAGTGCACTGGAAATGTTCCACTGATAACGGACTGATTACACAAATAACTCAAGACAGAACTAACTCGCATCATCATTATTTGATTAACTTTGTTGATAAGTTATCATACTCACTAGAATACTTACATTTCAAGGATTTTATGATGGATGCTACTTCTTTGGGAGACGTGAGTGTCATATCCATTTTACTGAATTTATTTTTAAAGATTGGTCTCAGATACTCCATGGCACTGTTCACCGAACCTGCTAACCCCATGCTATCAGTAACAGAAAAACAAAGTACTTGTTTAACAGGTTTGCTACATACATACACTTATTACCAATGTCTCATTTGTTTTTAGAGCTATCCGTTCATCTTCCTTTTTGGTCCCACCTGTCTCTGACTTCACTGTATCCCATACAGTTTTTATTTTGTTGCCTGATGTGGAAGGCATGTTTTTGCCGTGCTGATGGAAGAATGGAACGTCCTGCCACAAGAACTCCCTACCAGCTTTATCGCCAGCAAGAGAGTACGTTGCAGGGCACGCACTGCCGTCCCTAATGATCACAGTCTCTGTTACGAACCGTATCCCGCCGTTTGTATTGTCCAGGGGACCGTAATGGAACGCGTTGAAGTCAACTGCATTATTTTCTTTGTCATTTCTATTTGTCTCATTGTATGTACTACGCTAAAATGCGTAGCATAGTATGGTCCAAGTTACATCGAATTTTGTTATTTGCCACTGACGTATCTTGCGAAAGTTACTTTAGTCTTTTAAGTGTTTCACAACTGTGTCTTTGTCAATATGACAGTCTTAAAACACAGTCTAAAATTTAAAGAAATATTAATATTATAGTTTCTGACGATTTTATGATTTTTTTCCTGAAAGAAACAAGGCCCCATGGAGTGGCCTCGTGGTTAGAGGCGCCATATCACGAATTGCGCGGCCCCTCCCTCCGGAGGTTCGAGTCCTCCCTCGGACATGGGTGCCTGTGTTGTCCTTAGCGTAAGTTAGTTTAAGTTGTGTGTAAGTCTAGAGACCGATGACCTCAGCACTTTAGTCCCTCAGGAGTTCACACACATTTGAACATTTTGAGAGAAACAAGGTACCCAGTTTAAACATTTCCAACTGTGAAGCGCTCTATCCCAGTTGACCTCCAATACTCGCCTTGCCACACACACCACTCCCCTTTCAAAAAGATAACCCTTTAGACAGCGTATTTTTGCAAAAGGTCTGCATGAAACAGTGGCTCATCCCTTTTCAACCCCCGCTGCTTAACGTACGACCTCGCCTGTGTGAAGCGCCCCGAGAGCTGGGGCGGCTGTCGTAAGCGCTAAGCTGTTGACGGACGTCGTTTATCAGGACAGGGCAGATAACGCGCCTATAAAACAATGCACTGGCTGGTGCAGCCGTCGCTTTATGAGGCCGGACCGTGTCTTTTACGAGCTCATAACTCGCCGTCCTCCGATCACTGCTTGACGGGGCCTATCTGACACTCTCTTAAAAGCGAATAACAAAGGGCCGCAGTTTTTTGGCTTTTATCTCTAATGTCTATATAAAAGCGTCTAGCGGCGGAACGGTTTTATCTCCGTGGCATTTTAAGAGTCCCGCACTCTCAGAAATGTATTTAGGAGATAGCCGTGGTCGCGACAGGGCGCTGAATGATCGGTTCACCCCGATATCTTTCTCTCGCCGACGGAGGAATACGACACACCGCTGGCTGCAAATCTCATATTTGGTGTTAACAGCCAGTGCGAATCCGTCTCTCATTTCTACTACCAACCCCATTACTTCTCGTTAAAAAAATAAAATAAAATAAAAAAGAATAAAAAAATAAAAAATAATCTGAAGCACTACGTAACTCTTCGAGTCAAGTTCTACTGCCTATTCTCGTACATAATTTTTTCAGCTCCTCACAAACGAGTAATGCTAAACAGTTAATAAATATTAGAAACAAATTTCACATTTTAAAATATGGGTACAGGCGATGGCCTTTGTTGCCAGCGTTAAGTTGTGACGTGTATAATACAGCACACTGGTTGCAACAACATTTATTTTGACCCGGTTTCAACATCGACTATGGGTGTCTTCATCAGAAAAGAAAAACAAAAACAAATACCTAAAAAGATTACAAAAACATTAACACAGAGCGAACCAAGGATAAATGATAATTACAAAAAAGTGGTTCAAATGGCTCTGAGCACTATGGGACTCAACTGCTGTGGTCATCAGTCCCCTAGAACTTAGAACTACTTAAACCTAACTAACCTAAGGACATCACACACATCCGTGCCCGAGGCAGGAATCGAACCTGCGACCGTAGCAGTCGCACGGATGATAATTACACTGAAATATTAATGAGTTGATATGTTCACATGTCAAATATGTCCAAAATGCTCCCGTCATATAAAATAACTTCTTAAAATCATAATTAAAGAATGGAAATTTTTTGTCTTACCAATAAACATAACTTTAATTGGGCCTTAAGCATATTTTGCAATTGCTAAGTTGGTCATTTAATCTCCGTTTCTGGCTACAAATAAAGCCTCAAAAATATTAAATATTCAGTAGCAGCCCGAATTGTGATTCTTTATTTGTCACTGCATCAATGAAAACTTCAAGTTTTGTTGTGGAAACAGCTTGTTATTTGAAACTTCCTGGCAGATTAAAACTGTGTGCCTGACCGAGACTCGAGCTCGGGACCTTTGCTCTAGCACTTGCCCGCGAAAGGCAACGGTCCCGAATTCGAGTCTCGGTCCGGCACACAGTTTTAATCTACCAGGAAGTTTCATATCAGTGCGCACTCCGCTGCAGAGTGAAAATGTCATTCCCTTGTTATTTGTCGATAAGACTACTAGATTGTTCTTGATCTTCATTCCTTGTTGATTATTTGTACTACTAGTTTTTTTTTTTAACCTGAATCTTTTTTTTGGCTTGTCATTTCACTAGTAGTGTATTTTTCATAATTTTAGAGATTTGGATCGCTTTTTAATAAACTGTTATTAAAATATATTCTATTTTGTGGTCTCAGTACTTTTCCACTCCTCAATCAATTTATGTCACTTCAGTAATACGTCCTATAAAACTGGACCGATTTCAACCAAACTTGGTACACATATTACTTACAATTTGGAAAACACCGCTATGGGAATAAGACCCACCTACCTATCAAAGGGGTGGAGGTGAGAAAGTGGTGTATCCCACGACGCACTAATATGCGTACTTTAGTCATCCAGTATTTGAGGAAGAGCACTTAGTGACTTGCAACAAACTTTACACGTAGTTCCAGATCTTTACGAAATATTTCCTAACTGAAAACCGTCACAAAAGGATGAAAGGAAAAACAATTATCGCCTACTACATTTTCACTGTTCATGTAATATAAATGCTGCTTAAAGCATGGTGTTTTAATTTAGTGCTTCCCTACAACTAAATATATTTCCGACACATTTTGCACACACTTTTCACATATTACGCTAAATCTATCTGTCAAATTATATCATTGTGCGATACATAGTTTAGGATATATGACGTCATAAACACAGATACGTGAAAAACTGCCGCATCATGCGTGAAGTTCTAATCTATTTTTTCCTTACTACTAACTCAATTCACAACACATTTCGTAGGAAGTAGCCACATATACCAGTGCACATACCTGCAGAATTATATCATTGTAGAACACATATTGCAGGAGAAATATTCATTCATTCACTCTTGTCCCTGCTGATGTTCATTTATTAATACCTTTTAGCCCAATATTAGATACTTTTGTCATAAACACGGGCTGTATGGAAATGAATCTGCAGGGCGAAATTCATTACACAGATAGAATGTATGTACAAATACATATGAATATAAGTGAAATATATTTGACGTGTGCGCACAGGGCCGGCCGATGTGGCCTAGCGGTTCTAGGCGCTTCAGTCCGGAACCGCGCTGCTGCAATGGTCGCAGGTTCGAATCCTGCCTCGGGCATGGAAGTGTGTGGTGTCCTTAGGTTAGTTAGGTTTAAGTAGTTCTAAGTCTAGGGGACTGATGACCTCAGATATTAAGTCCCATAGTGCTTAGAGCCATTTGAACCATTTGTGCGCACAAGTAAAATGCTCATGTTTAACCTCTGGTACGATTTCAGTCTGAATACAATCTGGAAATAAATACTGGAGAGATAAGAACCATAAAATGGAGAGAGTAGGGAGGAGAGGAGATGAACAGACTTAGAAGGAGGAGGAGTTACACCAAGGTGGTGTAGCTCTAGCACACAGGTCTCGATTCGGGAGGACGACGGTTCAAACCCACGTCTGGCCATCCAGATTTAGGTTTTCCGTGACTTCCCTAAATCGCTCCAGGAAAATGCCGGGATGGTTCCTTTGAAAGGGCTCACCCGATTTCCTTCACCATTTTTGGCACAATCCGATCTTGTGCACCATTTCTAATGACCTCGATGTCGACGGAACGTTAAAGCTAATCTTTCTTTTCAGGAAGAGTTAGACACAGGGGGGGGGGGGGGGGGCAGGAGATGGGCAGAGAGAGGGAAAGGGAAATAGGGAAATGGGCACGGAGATAGGAGAGAAGGAAATGGAGAGATAAGGGAAGGAGGAGGAGATGGGCAGAGAGGCCGAAGAAGAGAGATGCAGAGAGAGGAGGAGGACATGAACTGAAGGGGGGGGGGAGGGGCTGGAGAAAATGGCCAGAGAAGCGGAAGAGGAGGAGATGAACCGAGAGAGGGGGAGGAGGAGACAGACAAGGAGTGAGAAGGAAAAGGAAGTAGTGGAGAGGAGAAGGAGGTGTACAAATGGACAGAGAGAGAGGGGATAAGAGGAGATGATCAGAGACAGCAGAAGGAGATAGAAAAATAGGGTTGGTGGAAGAGGTGGACAGAGAGGTGGGGTGGAGGAGATTGACAAAGAGTGTGTGAAGGAGGAGATGAGAGAGGAGGAAGTAAGTATATACTCTGGGAAATGCAGGCTACTCAGCTAGTAGTTCGGTAATTAAAGGTGATATTGTATAAAGAATTGAACAGACTATAGTGGATTCATTCATTCACTCTTGTCCCTGCTGATGTTCATTTATTAATACCTTTTAGCCCAATATTAGATTCTTTTGTCATAAACACGGGCTGTGTGGAAATGAATCTGCAGGGTGAAATTCATTACACAGATAGAATGTATGTACAGATACATATGAATATGCCGCCGTTGGATAAGCAGCTGCAGCAGCAAGTCGTATACTCCTAGCTTACTCATTTTTTACATAGTTTAATTCTTAATTGCCCGCATCTCGTGGTCGTGCAGTAGCGTTCTCGCTTCCCACACCCGGGTTCCCGGGTTCGATTCCCGGCGGGGTCAGGGATTTTCTTTGCCTCGTGATGGCTGGGTGTTGTGTGCTGTCCTTAGGTTAGTTGGGTTTAAGTAGTTCTAAGTTCTAGGGGACTAATGACCATAGATGTTAAGTCCCATAGTGCTCAGAGCCATTTGAACCATTTTTTAACTCTTAATTTCTTTGCGTGTTTTTGGTACTTGCATTGTTTAATTCATAAATTTCGGGCGTATTATAGTATTTGAGAGTTCTAGCATCGCGTTTTAGTACCTGAATAGTGTAAAATCGCGTAGTCTCCTTTCGCCGCCGAGCAGTGTGTCAGCAGTGCGCAAGTAGCAGCTTTACGGCATTTACTAGGCAATCTTGTATTTTAATAACCGTTTAAATTTTGTCGATTTGTTTGCGCTCTCTGTAGATTAGTTCAGACGTTCTTTGCACAACAGTTTTTAGCATGGATAGGGACTGCAACTGCTGTGTTCGGATGCAGGCTGAGTTGGCATCCCTTCGCTCCCAGCTTCAGGCAGTGTTGGCTTCGGTCACACAGCTTGAGGCTGTTGCCAATGGGCATCACTGTGGGGGTCCGGATGGGAGTTGGTCGGGGACGGCCAGCACGTCCCACGCATCCCCCGATCGGACTAAGACTGTTGTTGCCCGGGATACTGCCCGCATTGAGGCTGATCCCTCACCTGTGGTAGAGTGGGAGGTCGTCTCAAGGTGTGGCAGGGGGCGAAAGACATTCCGGAGGGCTGAACGGAAGGCCTCTCCAGTTTGTCTGACGAACCGGTTTCAGGCTCTGTCTCAGGCTGAAACTGATCTTCGGCCTGACATGGCTGCTTGTCCTGTTCCAGAGGTTGCCCCTCAGTCTGCAAGATCCGGGCGGTCGCAGAGGGTGGGCTTACTGGTAGTTGGGAGCTCCAACGTCAGGCGCGTAATGAGGCCCCTTAGGGAAATGGCAGCAAGAGAGGGGAAGAAAACCAATGTGCATACCGGGGGGAGTCATTCCAGATGTGGAAAGGGTCCTTCCGGATGCCATGAAGGGTACAGGGTGCACCCATCTGCAGGTAGTCACTCATGTCGGCACCAATTATGTGTGTCGCTATGGATCGGAGGAAATCCTCTCTGGCTTCCGGCGGCTATCTGATTTGGTGAAGACTGCCAGTCTCGCTAGCGGGATGAAAGCAGAGCTCACCATCTGCAGCATCATCGACAGGACTGACTGCGGACCTTTGGTACAGAGCCGAGTGGAGGGTCTGAATCAGAGGCTGAGACGGTTCTGCGACCATGTGGGCTGCAGATTCCTCGACTTGCGCCATAGGGTGGTGGGGTTTCGGGTTCCGCTGGATAGGTCAGGAGTCCACTACACGCAACAAGCGGCTACACGGGTAGCAGGGGTTGTGTGGCGTGGGCTGGGCGGTTTTTTAGGTTAGATGGCCTTGGTCAAGTACAGAAAGGGCAACAGCCTCAACGGGTGTGGGGCAAAGTCAGGACATGCGGGGACCAAGCAGCAATCGGTATTGTAATTGCCAACTGTCGAAGCTGCGTTGGTAAAGTACCGGAACTTCAAGCGCTGATAGAAAGCACCGAAGCTGAAATCGTTATAGGTACAGAAAGCTGGCTGAAGCCAGAGATAAATTCTGCCGAAATTTTTACAAAGGTACAGACGGTGTTTAGAAAGGATAGATTGCATGCAACCGGTGGTGGAGTGTTCCTCGCTGTTAGTAGTAGTTTATCCTGTAGTGAAGTAGAAGTGGATAGTTCCTGTGAATTATTATGGGTGTAGGTTACACTCAACAACCGAGCTAGGTTAATAATTGGCTCCTTTTACCGACCTCCCGACTCAGCAGCATTAGTGGCAGAACAACTGAGAGAAAATTTGGAATACATTGCACATAAATTTTCTCAGCATGTTATAGTCTTAGGTGGAGATTTCAATTTACCAGATATAGACTGGGACACTCAGATGTTTAGGACGGGTGGTAGGGACAGAGCATCGAGTGACATTATACTGAGTGCACTATCCGAAAATTACCTCGAGCAATTAAACAGAGAACCGACTCGTGGAGATAACATCTTGGACCTACTGATAACAAACAGACCCGAACTTTTCGACTCTGTATGTGCAGAACAGGGAATCAGTGATTATAAGGCCGTTGCAGCATCCCTGAATATGGAAGTTAATAGGAATATAAAAAAAGGGAGGAAGGTTTATCTGTTTAGCAAGAGTAATAGAAGGCAGATTTCTGACTACCTAACAGATCAAAACGAAAATTTCTGTTCCGACACTGACAATGTTGAGTGTTTATGGAAAAAGTTCAAGGCAATCGTAAAATGCGTTTTAGACAGGTACGTGCCGAGTAAAACTGCGAGGGACGGGAAAAACCCACCGTGGTACAACAAAGTTAGGAAACTACTGCGAAAGCAAAGAGAGCTTCACTCCAAGTTTAAACGCAGCCAAAACCTCTCAGACAAACAGAAGCTAAACGATGTCAAAGTTAGCGTAAGGAGGGCTATGCGTGAAGCGTTCAGTGAATTCGAAAGTAAAATTCTATGTACCGACTTGACAGAAAATCCTAGGAAGTTCTGGTCTTACGTTAAATCAGTAAGTGGCTCGAAACAGCATATCCAGACACTCCGGGATGATGATGGCATTGAAACAGAGGATGACGCGCGTAAAGCTGAAATACTAAACACCTTTTTCCAAAGCTGTTTCACAGAGGAAGACCGCACTGCAGTTCCTTCTCTAAATCCTCGCACAAACGAAAAAATGGCTGACATCGAAATAAGTGTCCAAGGAATAGAAAAGCATCTGGAATCACTCAACAGAGGAAAGTCCACTGGACCTGACGGGATACCAATTCGATTCTACACAGAGTACGCAAAAGAACTTGCCCCCCTTCGCGCAAAACTATAGACCTATATCTCTGACGTCGATCTGTTGTAGAATTTTAGAACATGTTTTTTGCTCGAGTATCATGTCGTTTTTGGAAACCCAGAATCTACTATGTAGGAATCAACATGGATTCCGGAAACAGCGATCGTGTGAGACCCAACTCGCTTGATTTGTTCTTGAGACACAGAAAATATTAGATACAGGCTCCCAGGTATATGCTATTTTTCTTGACTTCCGGAAGGCGTTCGATACAGTTCCGCACTGTCGCCTGATAAACAAAGTAAGAGCCTACGGAATATCAGACCAGCTGTGTGGCTGGATTGAAGAGTTTTTAGCAAACAGAACACAGCATGTTGTTATCAATGGAGAGACGTCTACAGACGTTAAAGTAACCTCTGGCGTGCCACAGGGGAGTGTTATGGGACCATTGCTTTTCACAATATATATATATAAATGACCTAGTAGATAGTGTCGGAAGTTCCATGCGGCTTTTCGCGGATGATGCTGTAGTATACAGAGAAGTTGCAGCATTAGAAAATTGTAGCGAAATGCAGGAAGATCTGCAGCGGATAGGCACTTGGTGCAGGGAGTGTCAACTGTCCCTTAACATAGACAAATGTAATGTATTGCGAATACATAGAAAGAAGGATCCTTTATTGTATGATTATATGATAGCGGAGCAAACACTGGTAGCAGTTACTTCTCTAAAATATCTGGGACTATGCGTGAGGAACGATTTGAAGTGGAATGATCATATATAATTGATTGTTGGTAAGGCGGGTACCAGGTTGAGATTCATTGGGAGAGTGCTTAGAAAATGTAGTCCATCAACAAAGGAGGTGGCTTACAAAGCACTCGTCGACCTATACTTGAGTATTGCTCATCAGTGTGGGATCCGTACCAGATCGGGTTGACGGAGGAGATAGAGAAGATCCAAAGAAGAGCGGCGCGTTTCGTCACAGGGTTATTTGGTAACCGTGATAGCGTTATGGAGATGTTTAATAAACTCAAGTGGCAGACTCTGCAAGAGAGGCGCTCTGCATCGCGGTGTAGCTTGCTCGCCAGATTTCGAGAGGGTGCGTTTCTGGATGAGGTATTGAATATATTGCTTCGCCCTACTTATACCTCCCGAGGAGATCACGAATGTAAAATTAGAGAGATTAGAGCGCGCACGGAGGCTTTCAGACAGTCGTTCTTCCCGCGAACCATACGCGACTGGAACAGGAAAGGGAGGTAATGACAGTGGCACGTAAAGTGCCCTCCGCCACACACCGTTGGGTGGCTTGCGGAGTATAAATTTAGATGTAGATGTAGATTTAAAATGCATCTTTCATTCAGAAATTTCGTCTAGGCTGTGGATCCACAGATGAAGAAGCTACGGCCCGATTTGAATCACAGTAATTGCGGAAGACGGACTGTTAAGAGTCTGCACGATGTTGCGTCTGCCTGTCGTCTACGTGCTTGTCGTAGCCGCCGTATCCTACAGACCACCGTGAACACCCGTAATGGCTGACGGCGCTAAGCTGGTCGCTGGCCCGGCGCTGTATTAACAGCGGACGTGGGCCTACTCGCATCGGCAGGGCCAGCCCGTGGGCCGCCAGCATTTGCATCAGAATTGCCGCCGCCTCGCCTCCTCGCCTCTGCGGCTGCCGCCTCCCACACGCTCGTGATACTGCCCGCCAAACCGCGCCGTGTCTCTGGGCCGCGCTGGCGAGTCCGATTTGCTTCAGCCAACAGACAACACACACTCGCCCGCGTCGTACTCTAAGTACGTTGTTTGGGTGTAATTGCTTACGAGGATTACGAAAGTATTGTCTCCATAGACTTCAGGACGATGCTCGAAGGAAAGACGAATAAATAACGCCGCTGGTGCACGGGCAACAAATGCATTACGCGTGCACAAATAACTACATATGTCTGCTGCTGAAAAATTCTGCTTTAAATATACAAGCTTTTATAAATCATGTTTTATGTATTTTGGGATCACTTATCGATATAATGCTACTGGCGTCTTTATGTTGGTAACGGAATTGGAGGTTTCCGTCAGTCGTCAACAGCGACTACGTGGTATCTGGCGGACCCAATGGTGTGCGCCCGCTGAGCCATCCTTCCAGTGACCCTGTACCATGAGCACCTCCTGCCACCGCAACATAGGACGGCTAGCGGCTGCTACTCAACCCACTCGTGCTCGGTGCTTCATCACATTAAGCTATGAATACGCCATCTTGTCGCAGCTCCAGCTCCATCATTCATGCTAAGAAACCTTATCCTTGTTGACACTGAAAGTTGGACTTTATTTCTTGCTGGATTATTTCTAATGAATCTTTGTACGTCTGGAGAAATACAAGTAAAGTAAATCTTCTGTTTTGTGCGTTAACCTGTTCACTAATTTTTCCTGTGATAATTACCACACCAATCTGTAGCCCACCTCTTCTTAGCGTTGTGTATGATGGCATACACAACATGTATAACCACCATAAAGCTGCTAAAAGCCTTGCTGTTCTGAAGCGAAGTTCCCACAGAATGTCATTATCTGGCAGACTTTAGAATGTCCATGATTTTCAAGTATGTTACACAGGGTATAACAGGTGCAGGTGTAGATATTTCTGTTGGTGACTGAGGACAGTGTACTCTACACCATTATATTTGTATGTACTTCATTTTCAGACTAGTTCAAATGGCTCGGAGCACTATGGGACTTAACTTCTGAGGTCATCAGTCCCCTAGAACTACTTAAACCTAACTAACCTAAGGACATCACACACACCCATGCCCGAGGCAGGATTCGAACCTGCGACCGTAGCGGTCGCGCGGTTCCAGACTGTACGGCCTAGAACCGCTCAGCCACCTCGGCCGGCTCAAGACTAGTAATTAAAGTTATCAGGAGTAGAGTGTTTTTACATTGGTCACTACTGCCAAGTACATGTGGCAAGAGCAAGCCGTTAGTTCTTATTTTCCCCTGGGCAGCATGTCGGATATTGAAGTGTGGACATGTGGAAGCAAAACGGTGTGTCTATACTGACAGGTTTAGTACCCTTAGTGGTGCAGTAAGAGCCATGTAGAAAACATCATGTCATAAAGTCTGTGACGAGTCTGTGCCCCATATAAGGTGTGACCATAATTTCCGTTTGAGGGCGTTGCTGCAGCGTGCACTGTGACTTTGATTCGGGGTGGTTTATTTGACCCTACCTATGTAACACCTTCATAAACCATACATGAGGTTTACATGTTCTCTTGCACACTACATGCAAACTATTAGTTTTACAGAAAAAATGAAGAGAACCTTTTAGTAGGAATTTTAATTTCGTTAAATTTCGTACTGTGGTACGTTTTCTTTGAATGCCCCTATTTTCGAGTTATTCGAGAAAAACGCGTCTGGAGGTCTTTTTTGTACATTTTTCTTTAATAATTCGAGAAATGTAGCCTCTGGTGAAAACATATCTCAGTGCAAAATTTAACTGCATCACATTTCCTACAAAAATGTCCTAATTATTTCTGTAGCACTAATAGTTTGCGTGTAGCTAACGAGAGGATACTAAAATTTCGCGTATTGTTTTTGAAAGCGCTGTGGATTGGATAAAACTCACAGGTAGCGGCAGCTCAAGCATCCAATATACAGGGGCTACAAACGTTCAAGTAAGATAGAGTACACCTAGGCAGTGAAAAAACACACAGCAATCCGTAGTTAGAAACGCTTTGCTGGCATGGTAGTAACGACACAAAACACAAGAAAAGACACGAACACGGTGAGCAAACATGTTCATTATGCTTGGATAAATGCGTGATACACACTGTGTTGTCTTACAGTACATTTATTCACTACTGGTTTCAATCATGGACCATCTTCACAGTGGAAAAATATCCATATGATGTTATGAATAATATTTTTCAGCTGTGAAGATAATCGCAACCGGTAGTGAATTAATGTATTGTAAGACTTTACAATGTGTATCATGCCTTTCTCCAAGTATTTTGATGCTGTTCACAGTTACGTGAAAAAACGTTTTTGATGTTTATTATGCCTAGTACAACAGAAACGAAGAAATAAGAACAAAAATAGAGAGTGATCGTCGTCAAAGAGGTTGTTCGAAATTACGATCCCAGCCAGAGATGAAGGCCTCACATCTCCGACGAATGGTAGACATGATGGTCTGGAAAGTAACGCTGTGTCCCGGACTTCAGCAGCTGTCAGGATGCGTGCAAGAAGTTCCTCAGCACTTTTAGCTGCGGTTTCGTAGACCAGCGTCTTGACGTACCCCAGAGGAAGCAGTCAAGCTAGTGAGGTCTGGCGATCTCGATGACCAGTGTACTAGACGATCTCGTTTTGACGATACGTTGTATTCCGCTGGCGACGTACTTCAAGGATGTAATGTGAGGGGGCCCAACCATGCTGAAACAATATGGTAGAACAATATGATAGAATGTATTGCAGTCGGTATATCTGCTTCGGCTGCGGCAATACTTGGTGAAGAAATATGAGACAGGTTGGACCTGTCAAATGTTGGGGCAGCAAGTATTGCCCGATGAGATGGTCCCCGACGATGCCAGGTCATACATTAATAGAAAACTATTTCTGGGATGCATGGTTTCTAGTTGCGCATGAGTGTTTTGTGGATTGATCGTTCCCTCACCCAGGGTAGGACGTCAAAGAGGCCGACTTGGAGCAGGAGATGCACCACAGGACATTTTAAATTCCACTGTCTATACTTTTACAAATAAATTCATAAAACTTCGCCAACATGACCAAAAAGGATTCAGGATTCACACTAATAGCAATGGAAGTTCAAAAAAAATAACAGAATAAATGTTTTTTACTGTGAAATTTCATCATTTTTTCGCTTACTATTGGCTGCATTTGTTGCTTAGGTGCACTTTTCTTCAGAAGTAAGAGAGGTTCTTCGATGAATTTTGCATAGCGTACAAACCATAGTTACAGGTGTAGGCAACTGTAGAATTTATTTAATTGATGAAAAAAATAACGAGCTGTTACATTCTAAACTTCATGTTTAGAATAAAGTCAAATTTTATAGTTAATTATCTCAATGTTTACCACAGTTTTTAATAGCTTTGGAAAATTCTAGAGTTTCATATACCTGCAAGTATGGTTTGTATGCTGTGCAAAATTCATCGAAGAATCTCACTTACTTATGAAGAAAAGTGTACCTATAGCAACGAATGTAGTCAGTAGTAAGCGAAAAAATTATGAAATTTCACATGTAAAAACCATTCATTTTGTTACGTTTTTTAACTTCTACTGCTATGAGTGTGTATCCTGAATCCATCCTGGTCATGCCGAAAAAGTTTTATGAATTTACTTGTAATGGTATAGACAGTGAAAATTAAAATGTCCTTCGGCGCCTCTCCTGCTTCAAGTCGGCCCCTTTGACGTCCTGACCCCCTTAAGATAGCAACATCGGTGAACAACAACGCGGCTGTAAAACAGGGGTCCTTTCTATAAACATAGGCTCCGGCGGCCATTGTCACAGTCAGTAAATTTTTTCTGGGTTGTGACCGCATTGTCAATATGTAAAACCACCGACGTTTCGGTCACTGATGCAAGTGACCTCCTTCAGGGTGTTTTTGTTTACTGCTGAATGAGGGAACTTTGTTTCTTATATACCTGCACACGTGGCAGTTATCTAATTCTGATAGGCTGTTAAGGATGAAGGGGAGGGATGTTAGAAGTTCTTTATTGGTCTTTTTATTATTTCTTTTCTTTGGTGGAAACCAGACATTTTGATTGGTGTTTGCATTACTGCTTGTGGTTGGTGGAAATCGGTGAGTGTAATACCAGGCGGCAGTTGTGACGTGTCGTTATTTTCCTGCTTTCTAGCGCCAGCTGAGGCGCATCAGTACTCTATGTACCTCGAACATCCCTCCCCTTGATCCTTAACAGTCCATCAGAATTAGATAACAGCCACGTGTGCAGGTATATAAGAAACAAAGTTACCTCATTCAGCAGTAAACAAAAACACCTTGAAGGAGGTCCTTGCAACAGTGATCGAAACGTCGGTAGTTTTACGTTTTGACAATATGGTCACAAACCCAGAAAAATTTTACTGACATGTAAAGACCACTCAAGGAGCAAAATCCTCTCCGTCCAGTGAATTCTTACCCTGGGTATGATACGGGTGCATGGGGTTGTCATGCAATTCCACCAGACGCGCCAGCCGCTGTGGCCGAGCGGTTATAGGCGCTTCAGTCTGGAACCGCGCTGCTGCTACGATCGCAGTTCGAAAACTCCCTCGGGCATGGATGTGTGTGATGTCCTTAGGTTTGTTAGGTTTAAGCAGTTCTACGTCTAGGGGACTGATTACCTCAGATGTTAAGTCCTATAGTGCTGAGAGCCATGTGAACCGCCAGACGCTGCTGTGGGAAATATCAACATGACTGGCCATAGTCCACGTACTGCACCAGCCCCAGCACAGCCTTCTCGTTGTCTGCCATTGTCACCTTTTTCTCTCACGTTGTTCTGTCATCTTGCTGAAGGGTCCCCTTTCGGATAGTCTATTGTGCAAGTGTGCAAAGAAAGGAAGTTTGCCTTGTGCGGTAAAATGACCGTACAACCTCTGTGCGCCTCGCCCGCTGCAATCAGCCGCTGCATATGCAGGTGCATATCAATGAGCTCCGCGTTCGTGTAACGTACTGTCCTACTTCCACTCTGTCGGCAGGCGAAGCTTTACAGACAGCGCGACTGCAAAGACCGTGCACATGCTGCGTCATCTGACTTTGCGGTGTACGTAGCGCCATTCACCGCGTACGCTAGCTGTGCCAAGCATAATAAACATGTTATATCACCTTGTTCGCATTTTCCCTTCATGTGTTTTGTATCGTCGCTACTGCCACAGGAAAGCGTTTCCGACCATGTGTCACTATGTGATTTTCCATCGTCTATGTGTGATATTGTCTCTCCTGGCAGTCTGTAGCAGCTAGATTTTTCTGCATGTTATTGTTAGTAGAAAAGACAACTTTGCATCTATATTGTTTAACTAGAAGGCGGCGAATTCTATAAGAAATAGGACCTAAAAATGGAATCGAAAAACCTTTCTTATACTATCCGAAATAGCACTAATGCCTAAAGCAGTCACTTCAGTATCAGTTTTCACTTTGAAGATGTTTTCAACTAACCAGGGATCATAAGCGCTATAACTGCAATAGTTTTATTAAATTTATCTCCGCATTAAGCGTTCCCAGTTTAAGCCACATATAATTCTCCATCCTATACGTCCGGATGTGATCAGTATGAACAGTGAACATAGCAGAAGGGTTTTGCCGGATCTGGGCCTCTAGCCCAATACCGCAATTTATGACTAACTCCATCGATTTTTCAGATTCCGTCTATTTACCTCATTCCCACCGATTTCTGATCTCTAGCTGAATACCTCAACTTCTAACTCCACCGATTTTAGCTATTTACCTCATTCCTTCGTTCACCCACCGATTTGTGAGTTCTCTATTTCGTATAAAAGGTGAACGTAAGGAAAAAAAGTGCACATCAAATTCGCCCACTTTTACTTCGTTCTATAAAAGGTGAACTTAGGAAAATAAATAAAACGATTTGGTTAACGAAGGTAAATTATTCGAATTCACATCGTGAACTCTATATCATGAAATTCATTATTTTTATTTTAAGTTCCTTTATTCCCTTGTATTTCAGTTTTATGTCCCCTTCTTTCAAATGATTGAAATCCCAATCAGTAATTAATTTAGAAAATCTGTCTGGTAAAATAATCTTAAAAGCATTATTGAGCTCTAGACAGTTTCTCTCCATATCTAGTATTAAGATATTCACTTTCCATAACTTAATACAAAATATCTATCTCTAGGTCACTTATTTTATTAATCTCTTTCGAGGCATTTGCATTGCTGATCTTCTTGGTTAGAGTCTCCATTTATATATAAAAAATTTTAATAGTTTATTTATTTATGAAATTATTTTCATATAGGTATGAAAATCACTTCACTTTACTTTCATATAGGTACTAAAAGCACTTCACTACCCCAGCTACCCCAGTTTCGGCTACCTTTTTATTTTTTTTTTCTATTTTTAACCTTTTGAAATCCTAATGAGGACAACAAGAAATGGACAACATAGGTGAATGAATGAAAAAATGAGGACAGCAAGAAATGGACAACATAGGTGAATGAATGAAAAAAAGAGGACAACAAGAAATGGACAACATAGGTGAATGAATGAAAGTGGGTAAATGGAGACTGACGAAAAAATGAGGACAACAAGAAAAGGACAACAGTCTATTATTTTTTATATGTATTAAATGTAGAACATAGAGCAGCCTGTAAAGAAATGTACCAAATGTTGTGTAGTGGAAGACATTACGGAATATGGGGCAAAGTTAGATAAACGAAGATCGATTTGTAAAAGTGTTTAAATAAGGATCGACTTCATAGATATTATTCAAACAAAAATATTAAGAACTATCACATATTGAACAGTACAGACGATATGGGACAGATATTAAAAAAGTGCACTAAATGTTACACAGTAAAAAGCGTAACAGAATATGGGGAGATATTAGGTAAATCCAGATCAATTTGTAAAAAATGTTTAAATAATGATCGTATGAGTAGATATTCTATTAAAATGACTAATGCCCAGAATTGTATGGAAGAAATGCAGACTACTATGGACAACAAACAACAGAATAACCCACAAAATGCTCAAAATTGTGTGGACAACAACAGCAATGAGGATAGCTCAAAAATGTGCAATTTATGTAATATTAAAAAGAATTTCGATTGTTCTGCAAGAAATCATGGAAAGATACTATCAATTTGTAGAGACTGTAGAAAAGTAAAGAGGTCAGAAAATAAAAAAAATATTACTCCAACCCATAAATAGATTACTCAAATCTAGGTTTTTTGCTGTGATATCATTCCCAGTTGTCTAAAAGATTACATAAAAAGAGCTTTCCAGAGATGTATGTCTAGAATACGCCACCTAATTGAATTTTATTATGAGTGTAAACGTTCAACATGAACATAAATGGAGTCGATTGTAGATCTAATCAACAACAAGCTTAATACAACAATAAGCAAGTGTTTTTGATTATTGATGAAAATAAATAATCATTGGTTTTATGCAGATCAAGTTGCTGATCTTGTAGGTTATGTTCAATCTAGGTAAGCAATTCAAGACTTTGTTAAAAATATTGTAAATCATTTGAAAATTTCGGTATCCCTAAAATGGGACTACAAAAATATATACAAAATCCAACAAAATTTATCAATGAACCTGGTCTTTATTCTTTAGTTAGGAAATCCAAAATGCCTTTTCCAGAAGATTTTCATAAAGGTAAGAATATCACATCACTTTACTTTCAACCACCCAGTTTCAACTACTTTTGAAAACCTTAAATGCAGTCGATTTTAGATCTATTCTACAACAAGTTTACATACAACAATAAGCAGGTGTTTATGATTATTGATGAAAAGAATAATCCATGATTTAGAGGAAAAGATGTAGCTGAAATTTTAGAATACAGAGATACAAAACAAGCAATTAGAAAAAATGTCGATGAAGTTGATAAGCTTATTTACAAAAAAAATCAGGAGTGTCTGCCAGACGCCCCTAATATATAATGAAAGAAATGCTATTTTTATCTCAGAATATGAGCTTTACGATTTAGTTATGAGTTCAAAACTACCAGCTGCTAAACAGTTTAAAAAATGGGTTACTCATGAAATAAAATATGGTGAATACAAACTACAGATTTCAGCTACTGTTTATTTTTTGCAAAACTAATAAAAAATGTTCCTCTTAAATGGCAGCTTCTAACGAAGTTGTCGCTATGGCATCTTCAAAAAAATGGTTCAAATGGCTCTGAGCACTATGGGACTTATCATATGAGGCCATCAGTCCCCTAGAACTTAGAACTACTTAAACCTAACTAACCTAATGACATCACACACATCCATGCCCGAAGCAGGATTCGAACCTGCGACCGTAGCGGTCGTGCGGTTCCAGACTGAAGCGCCTAGAACCCCTCGGCCACTTTGGCCGGCTAGGGCATCTTCAGCTGACTTTAACAGAGTTGTTGCTAGGACAGATTCGTCAATGCTGAACATTTTCGAATTCATTCAAGAGAGAAACTACGACTTGGGCTCTTGGTTCATCGACATATGGGTGCCTCTGTACGAGGAGAAGAGAGTCTTGATTACTAACAACATTCTTAGCTTTATTTATGGCAACTGGGCCCATATTCCAGGGGACAAACATTTGTATCCTGGAAACAAACAAATCATATAGGTAAGAAAATCACATCGGCGTCCTTTCAGCTACTCAGTTCAGCAATTTTTTGTTTTCTCCATTTAGTAACCTTTTTCATTTAGAGAAATTAGAAATAACAATATTGATCTAAATTACAAGTTTAGAGTTAAATTAGAATTAAAACAACACCAAACAAGCATACAGAAAGACTTGTTTTTGTTGTTTAATTTTTATGTATCTATTTTATTTGTTTTGAATTTCTCTAGAGTAACTATATTATTCTCTTTAAAAAAGTTTAACATTAATGGTGGATATTCGTAATTAAGACCATCTAAATTAGCTATGTACTGACGAATATAATAATCTTCAAAAATGTAACAAGGACGACTTAAATTTCCATCTTTTGCAGAATAGATATCGTAAACATTATATCCAAAATAAGTAAACAATAGCAGACACCATTCTCTTTCTATAGTTTCCTTAGTTATGTAAACCAATATGTCGGTTTCCCAAGGTGCAACATCTTTAGGAATAATTAATGTATTCATTTAATCTAATTAACTATATTTATAACGTACTAAAAATCTGTAGTAATAAATGGAAGAAGACAGAAACGCTAAAATTGTAGATCTATTTCTTAAGAATTAAATGCTTTACCAATATACGACAGAAAAATTAAGTGATTTGTTAGATGAAGAATACCAAATAGAACGTTTCGATTCAGTTTTACTTAAAAGTGGTTTTGCAAAAATTACAGTATACGACAAGGAAAAGGATGCTTTTGTAGAATTAAAAGATTTAAATGAACGAAGTGTAGAAACAAATATATAAAAAATATTCTTAAGGCAATTAATAAATGTTATATGGAAGAAAACGATTCGGATTCCAGCGAAGAAAGCGAAACAGATATCGATAAATATTATAAAGACGATTTGCCACACAAAGAAGGTGTAAAACAGCTCAATGGTGGTCGAATTTACAAAAGAAGGATTTATTTTGATGTATTTTTAGGTAGCACTGTTTTCGTGCAACCAAAATATTTATATAATTTTTCTTCTAATTATTGGTTGGCGAAAGAAATATAAGTAGTTTAGGGGCCGCATCAAAGGCTGGTCTAACTTACAACGAAAAACAGGTAATATTTATCATGATCTCTTAAGGTGAAAGAATCGTTCACCTTTAAGTTTCCAATTAAAATAAATCTAGACATGGCGAATTGTCGAGTCAAACTCGAAACGAAGAATTAAATTAACAAAAAAATTTTTGTTGGATGAGGATCGATTAAATTCTAATTGACAATGGAAGTGAACATACTGACTGACCAACTATCTAACTGACAAACTACCTTACTGACCAACTAAGTAACCAACAAGGTGACTGAACAACTAAAAAGC
Organism: Schistocerca nitens; assembly: GCF_023898315.1. NCBI lineage: Eukaryota > Metazoa > Arthropoda > Insecta > Orthoptera > Acrididae > Schistocerca > Schistocerca nitens. The sequence continues at coordinate 138,307 of NW_026045946.1, forward strand.
AAAAAAATACAAACGTTAAGCAAACGTAACCAAACGTTCGTTAAGCAAACGTAAACGAACGTTACGGATGGCCATAGGGGTGATTTGGCTCATTTTATCTCCAGGCCCTTGCAAGGTGTTGATGAGGCATGTCACATCGAGATGTTGCACTACGCCGGGCAGTAGAAGGTCTGACACAATATTACGGGGTACAATATGACTTTTGTCACCTCAGTGTATACAAGAAGCTGCGTGTTGCGTTCTCAGTTACACACTTGATCTATATAAATAAGTGTACAACATCCGATAATAACCAACATTTATGCGACATATACATTTTTAGTTTACTGAATAGGATTGGAGAGAAGAGAAGTTTGTGGCACAACTTGACTAGAAGAAGGGATCGGTTGGTAGGACATGTTTTGAGGCATCAAGGGATCACAAATTTAGCATTGGAGGGCAGCGTGGAGGGTAAAAATCGTAGAGGGAGACCAATAGATCAATACACTAAGCAGATTCAGAAGGATGTAGGTTGCAGTAGGTACTGCGAGATGAAGAAGCTTGCACAGGATAGAGTAGCATGGAGAGCTGCATCAAACCAGTCTCAGGACTGAAGACCACAACAACAACAACAACATTTTTAGTTAATACTGTATGTCATGATGTCCAATACAGCGGTAGAGGTTCTATTTAAGATACTCGATTCGCTTTCTTTCCAAGAAATGTTACTCTTATTGATATGCACTGACGGAAAGAAAATCAAAACACCGAAAGGGAATTAGGTGACACAAACGGAGATGTTTCTACATCTGGAAGATGATGTCTTTTCAAATTTCCCGCCAATCCCACAATAATGGTGCTAGTAGCGTCGCTATGAGGATGGAAATCAGGTTTGCTTTAAATAAACGCTGTAACGGTCGTGAGTGTTAGCTGCATTTGAGATTGGACGTGATGATTTGATGTTAGTCAAGAATGCCTTTGAGACAATGTGTGAACGAGGTCGTGTAATAGAGCTACGAGAAGCTGGATGTTGCTTCTGCGATACTACAGTCAGGCTTGGCTGAAGTGTAGCTGCTGTACAAAGTTGTTGCCATCGGTGGTCACGAGAAGGTATGGCGCAAGAAGAACGGGATCCGGACGGCCACGTTGCACTACCGAGAGTGACGACCGTCGTGTTCGGCGTATGGCTCTGTCGCACTGTCCTGCATCTCTACCAGCCATCTGAGCAGTAGTTGGCACGCAGTGGCATGACGAATTGTTACAAATCGGTTACTTCAAGGACATCTCCGAGCCAGACGCCCTGTAGGGTGCGTTCCATTCACACCAGGTCCGTAGTGTCAAGCGAGAGGTCACTGGACGGCAGGGTGGAGGTCTGTTGCGTTTCCTGGTGAAAGTTGGTTCTGCCTCGGTAACGGCGATGTGCGTGTGTTGGTTAGGAGGAGACTAGCTGCAGACGTGTACTCAACCTGTCTGCGTGCTAGACACACTGTATCTAAACTTGGAGTACGATTTCGTATGGCATCAGGAAGTCTCTCGTGGTTATTCCAGACACCCTGACTCGAAAATTGTACGTAGATTTGGTGATTCGAGCTGTTGTGCTGCCACTCGTGAACAGCGTTCCAGGGGGTGTTTTCCAACAGAATAACGCTCGCCCATATACCACTGTTGTATTTACTGTTAAAAACAGTGTTGATCACGATTTATTTATCAGGGTGACCGGTTTCGACCACTACTGTGGTCATCTTCAGACCATTGAGTAGGAACCTCTTTCTGTTGGATTCTGTTGGCTTCTCCAACAGATAGAGGTTCCTAATCAATGGTCTGAAGATGACCACTGTAGTGGTCGAAACCGGTCACCTTGATATATAAATCGTGATCAAGACTGTTTTTAATAGTAAATATTGATAACACATTGATCACTGCCATTCCCATAATGTATTCAAAAGTAACCACTGTTGTAACCCAGGCGTCAGTTTGTTTCTTTGGCGTGCTCGATAACCAGAACTGTCTCCAGTGGATCACGTATGTGACATTATCGGATGAGATCTCCAGCGTCATCCACAACCAGCATTAACCGTCCCTGTATTGACCGACCAAGTGCAACAGGCATGAAACTCTGTCCCACAAACTAACATCCGGCACCTGTACAACAGAAGTCATGCCTATTCGCATGCTTGCATTCAACACTTTAGCGATTACACCGGTTATTAATGTACCAACATTTCTCATTTGCAATGTTTTATCTCGTGCTTACGTTAACCTGTGATCTTGCGATGTTCACCACTTAAGTGTGTTACCTAGACAAATGTGTCCTCGAAATTGTTATTTATTTTTAATTGCTAATTTTAATTTTTTAATTGTTAATTATTTTTGATGTAATTTTTTCCCGTCAGTTTACGATTCGTTAGAATAGTTGTAACTCGAACTGGTCTTCACTTAACCTTTTGTATGAATTGCTATTGTTCACGACGTTGGTCGCATGCTCACTACGTCACTGGTCGAAGCCAATGACTAGTTCGCATATTCCTCTTTATCCGTAACATCCAGCCCGTCTCCACTGACTGGATGCTTGTTATTTATTGCCAGTTTAAATATTTTTACATTCTTGATATCTTCCGTTACTTTTCAAGAATTTTACTGTCGGGACCGTAGCTACAGTTGGCGTTGGAAATAAACGTTCTAAAGCTTCGTTGTTAACACTGTTGACATGGATTGTCAGGTTATCTTAAAAAATGTTTTCCATAAATACACAACGTTTCTGCACCTGCACACCAACTGTTCCTTTTCTTGTGTCTACGTTTCCGTATAGCAAGACGAAAGACGCCTTTGGAATGGTCAGAGGTTAAATTCGTTAGCGTCTGCCTTGCGGAGTACGCATCCTCTTAGTCGTTTTTACAGCCTGCAGATGCTATCAGTATTGTGTGCAACGGCCAACTGCCACTGCTGTATGAGCCACTGCCGGACGCTGCCAGAGCCGCGGTAAAGAGCGACGTGGCCAGGGAGGGCATGCTCGGACATTATGATGAATGGCTGGCTGGCGGATGCGAAGGGTTCGTTAAGGAGTCGCGTCTACTTGGCAATCCCTTCTTACGCTCCGACTCACATGGAATACACCGCCGGAATCTGCAGCCAACGCCGGCCGCGGTGGTCTCGCGGTTCTAGGCGTTCAGTCCGGAACCGCGCGACTGCTACGGTCGCAGGTTCGAATCCTGCCTTGGGCATGGATGTGCTTGATGTCCTTAAGTTACTTACGTTTAAGTAGTTCTAAGTTCTAGGGGACTGATGACCACAGATGTTAAGTCCCATAGTGCTCAGAGCCATTTGAACCATTTTATTTTCTGCAGCCACCACCGTCTCCATGACTTTGCTCGGCATTGTCTGAGGTGCTGGGTGTGGAAGCTAGTACGTTGAAGAGGACGGCATCGACGTACATCTACATCTACATACATACTCCGCAATCCACCATACGGTGCGTGGCAGAGGGTGCCTCGTACCACAACTAGCATCTTCTCTCCCTGTTCCACTCCCAAACAGAACGAGGGAAAAAATGACTGCCTATAAGCCTCGCTCTAATCTCTCGTATCTTTGTGGTCTTTCCGCGAAATGCAAGTTGGCGGCAGTAAAATTGTCTGCAGTCAGCCTCAAATGCTGGTTCTGTAAATTTACTAAGTAGCGATTCACGAAAAGAACGTCTCCTTTCCTCTAGAGACGCACACCCGAGTTCCTGAAGCATTTCCGTAACACTCGCGTGATGATCAAACCAACCAGTAACATATCTAGCAGCCCGCCTCTGAATTGCTTCTATGTCCTCCCTCAATCCGACTTGATAGGGATCCCAAACGATCGAGCAGTGCTCAAGAATAGGTCGTATTAGTGTTTTATAAGCGGTCTCATTTACAGATGAACCACATCTTCCCAAAATTCTACCAATGAACCGAAGACGACTATCCGCCTTCCCCACAACTGCCATTACATGCTTGTCCCACTTCATATCGCTCTGGAATGTTACGCCCAAATATTTAATCGACGTGACTGTGTCAAGCGCTACACTACTAACGGAGTATTCAAACATTACGGGACTCTTTTTCCTATTCATCTGCATTAATTTACATTTATCTATATTTAGAGTTAGTTGCCATTCTTTACACCAATCACAAATCCTGTCCAAGTCATCTTGTATCCTCCTACAGTCACTCAATGACGACACCTTCCCGTACACAACAGCAAACAGCCGCACATTGCTATCCAGACTATTCAAAAAGATCATTTATGTACATAGAAAACAACAGAGGACGTACCACACGTCCCTGGGGCACTCCAGATGATTCCCTCACCTTCGATGACAACGTACTGGGTTCTATTACTTAAGAAGTCAAATAATAAACACAAATGAAATGATCGTTTGACATTGTTGGCCGCGAGGCCCCATGCGGAGAATTTCGGGCGCCGTGTTGAGTCTTTTTTACGTGACGCCACTTCGGCGACTTGCGAGTCGATGACGATGAAATGATGATGGACACTTAACACCCAGTCATCTCCAGGCAGAGAAGATCCCTGATCCCGCCGGGAATCGAACCCGAGACCCTGTGCGCGGGAAGCGAGAATACTACCGCAAGACCACGAGCTGCGGACAAAGGTAGGAAGCACCAAAATCAAATACACTATTGCCAAATCCGTAAATATTGTAAAAGTGGATGTACGTATGTTAAGAACAACCATCAAAGGAGTGGGGGTGAAAAAGCTGTGTAGCCCACGACTCGCGAATACCCATAAATTATTCATCCATTATATGAGAATGACAGTTATTAGTGACTTGCAATAAACCTTACACGTAATTTCAAACATTTACGAAACTTCTTGTCGCTGACGACCCTCTCAAAATGATGAAAGGAAAAAAGCTTGTCACTGTTCATGCAGTACAACTGGCGCTTGAAGCATGAAGTTTTAATTCTCTACTACTAACTGTATTCACATATACCACCGAATGTTCCAAAAAAATTACATCATTGTACGGCACATAGTTCAGGAGATGTGACGTCATAAACACTGACGTAGTGAAAAACTGCCGCATTATGCGTGGCATGTAAGGTTTTTACTTCTTTGCTACTTACTCTATTCGCAACCCATTTCGCAGGGTGTACACACAGCCGCTGAACGTATCTAGAAAAATATTTTATTGTAAAAAAACATACTTTAGGAGATACGACCTCATAAACATGTAAAAAACTTATCCTAAACCTGTGGAATGGTTTCAATCGGAATTGATACACATATTAGTGTGTGTGTGTGTGGGGGGGGGTTAAGAACCACCAAAGTGGAGAGCGGAGAGGAGGATATAGATAGACAGAGAGGGGAGAGGATGAGATGGACAGGTAGAGGAAGGAAGAGGAGATGGGAAGAGAATGGGGGAGGAGATTGACAAAGAGAGGGGAGAGGAGACGGGCAAAGAGAGGTGAAGATGGAATTGGAGTAGGGGGTAGGAAGACGGACAGGAGAAGAAGGAGAAAATGGACTAACAGAGGACTGGAATAAATACACATCCGGGCGCCACCTGGTACTTACCTGGTCACTAATTTAAAAATAATCTCATGACAAATTGAATTAGTCAGTTTTGTTTCCATTAGGGACAGCGTGCTCACCGGCCCTATTAATGAGATCCAAGACAGGAGGAATGGCAGCATTCGTCATAAATTTTAATATGTTTATTGCAGGTCGATTTCAGCTACTGTGTAGCCATTTTCAGTGCAGTTCAAAGGAATGATGACTCATCGTAAATAAAATTGCACTTGGTACCGCACTGACATTACAGATGAAAGTTTAACATTGGCATTACAGAAAAGGTGAACTGTTATTTGTAATCTCAGTGTGGTACCATTTGCTATTTTATGTATGATAAGTCATCGTGATTTGGATGTAATTGCACTGAAGGTAAATACACAGTAGCTGAAATCAATTTGCAATAAACGGATTAAAAATTTACGACCGATGCTGTCCTCCTATCTTGAATTAAATTACTGATAGTTGATATGTTGAGGACAACGTACTAATATCAGCAGGGCAAAAGGAATACCTCGGAGGATTACCTGGCTTCTCTTTATCCACCAGAATCTTTCACGACAACCATCGTGGTACGTCGGAGTTCCTTGAGGATTTTTGTAGTCTCCTATTATACAGAGAAGTCGCATCGCTAGAAAATGTAGCAAGAGAAAGGAGGACCTGCAGAGAATCGAAACTTGGTGCACGGACTGGCAGTCAACATTTTCAAATTTAACACACATAAGTATAACATTGCACATAAATAAGCAGAAAGACTCTTTACCGCATCATTACATGATTACCGAATACACACTGAAAACAATGATATATATATTAAGTAATAGGTGTATGTGTACAGAACGGTTTAATGTGTTACGACCGCAAAAAACTAATCGCAGTTACGCCGGATGACAGACAAACATTCACTAGAAGTATCTTCAGGAAGCGTTGTCCACCCTTATTCGACAAAAAATGGTTCAAATGGCTCTGAGCACTATGGGATTTAACTTCTGAGGTCATCAGTCCCCTAGAACTACTTAAACCTAACTAACCTAAGGACATCACACACATACATGCCTATTCGACAATTACTGGAGTGTTGCTCATCAGTCTGGTATCCACACCAGACAGGATTGATAGAAGAAACAGAGCAGAGTAACAGCATTGCATTTCATTACAGTTTCATTTGCTAAGCGGGAGATGCTCAGTCAGCTCCAGTGGCAGACTCTGCAAGAGAGACAGTATTCACTATGATATGGTTTACTGTTAAAATTCCTAGAGCAGTCAGTCTATTACTTTCTCCTACATTTGTTTCGTGGAAAGACAATGAAGAAACTATTACAGGTCTTGGAGCCCACGTGGAGGCTTACTGGCATTCGTTCTTCTTGCAGACCATTCGTGACTGAAGAGGAAAGGGTGGAACTTACAGTAGTGCGTTAAGTACTCTCCACCATTAATGATAAGGTGGCTTGCAGAGTATATGATACTTCGTGTGAGACTTTGTATTCAATGGCAAGGAGAGATGGGCTACAGCTATCGTTGTACAAGCAGAAACGATTAGCGAAAAAGTTAACATACTAAATAGGAGATTTACTTATCTTGTATTTTTCCAAGAGTACAAATACTCATTACACAACGCAGAAAGAGAGTCAAGCGATTACAAAGTAAACAAGGATCACTCCCCATAAATTAAGCACCAACATTGGTGTCATAGGAGGCTCCAGGTGCAAACGGGTTGAGCGCCTGCCACAGGTCGTCCTCGAGGCCAACGAGAAAGACAGGCCGCGGCGCGTACGTCACGAGGGTACGCCTGAGCTAGATCAGTTGCTCAGCTCAGCAGACGAAATGCGTTTCTAATCGTGTAACTGAGTGTTTACGTACTAACGAGAATTGCATATTCTACTGAAATCTGCTTTTAGCGAGTCTTACTGATCGCTAATACACTACTGGCCAATAAAATTGCTACACCAAGAAGATGACGTGCTACAGGCGCCAAATTTAACCGACAGGAAGAAGATGCTGTGATATGTAAATGATCAGCTTTTCAGAGCATTCACACAAGGTTGGCTTGGGTGGTGACACCTACAACGTGCTGACATGAGGAAAGTTTCCAACCGATTTCTCATACACAAACAGCGGATGACCGTAGTTAGCGTGAGCAGCAGTTGTTCAAGTCTTCCCTCGAGTGAAAAGTTTAATTTTTTATTTTCAGACAATTATTATCTGTCCGTCCGTCCGCTATATTTGCTGGATTCATATTGCCCACGGAATACATCTCACGCATTTAATGCACTCTCGTCCGACGAAGCGAACAGTCAACTGCCAGTCAGGGAGCCTCGTTAGCAGGATTACTCTCTCTGTCTGTAGTCGACTGACGTCGTGTGTTTCGATCTTTGTTTAGGTTTAGCGTCCCCATACTGCGACGTTGTTACCTCACATCGGACGGACGGACGGACAGATAATAGTTGTCTGAAAATAAAAAAATTAAACTTTTCACTCGAGGGAAGACTTAAACAAAGGACCTCTCGTTCCGCAGCTGCTCACGCTAGCTACGGGACCACGGCGCTCCTGAGCTCACACTATCCTTGATGTTGCCTATCTTGCGCATGGGCTACTCAGTTTGTATATTTTGCTTATTTTTTTCATAGTTCCACACAACTTCTTCCTGTTTTGTCGATTGATCTGTGTTCAGTTTTTCAGGGCTATCCACCGTGCCAACTTATAATTAAATCTGAGGGTTGTGCGATGGGGTGGTTCCCTTGTCAGTAGGAGCGCTCCATTGGGTCCGCCGAACCCCACTCGACCGTTATCGGCATCTGACGGAAAACTGCATCTCTGTTGTCAATTTCGCGACGCCATCGGATGGCATCGATACCTGATAACACAATATAGATGTATCAGGGGCCTGTAATTACAGTGCAGCTGATTACAGGGGTCCTGTGTGGGTAGTAATTACGGCACACCAGCGAAACTTGATAGAGGTTTTAGCGCGTTATTTCGGAACCAAATTATGGTAGAAAAAACATTCACGTTATCTACCATGTTCCACTGCCATACTATAACTGTAGCCCACACTGGACCTCCGCGTGTAGATGTGCTGTAATTTTAACCATCTTGTAGTTCCAGCTGTAAATGTGACTGGCATACTTCAGATGTTCCCACTATTGATCGCAGCAACGTGTAATGTCAGCCAGTTTTGATTGCGGTTACTTCGTGTGCACCCGCCTTTTGCTATTCTCCACCTCAGAGGCTGTGCGAGCGCCATATTGCTCGTATTCCACCGTGAGAACCCATGGAACATAATGAGTTGATGGTAGAGGTGATCGTCTTCTGCCATGATTACATCAGCGGAGGAATAAAATCACTCACCACTTCAACAACAACAGCAGCAGAACAAAAACATAAAAAATAACAACAACCACAACTACCAGTGCCAGACAATGAAGTGCTAGTGAAACATCAAAAAGCACTAAACGACCGTCGGCAGAAAATACGTGAGTATCCAAACTATAGACACAGAAATAAAATATTTTTTGCTGTTTTTGCTAGATCTAGACGAGATCATCTAACACATTACTTTCAGAAAACCTTTTTACTATAATGATGCCATCTGACATATTCTTAGCTCTTCATAGCAACTCGATCCTCATCGTCAGCAATCTGTTTTACCTACTGTATTATGTTCCTTTATCCTTCCAACATTTAGTCTTCTGCTTTTTTAGACCCAAATCCATTACTCTTGGATGTACCATATGTTTTCGAGAGACATATTTCTTCGCCTACTCTTGGTAATACATTTCATGACTCGTCTGCCCGTTTAATTTTCATTATCTTTCTGTAACTAATGCCTATCATATACTAAATTAATTTATCTATTCTATGAGGGCCATGCTGAGTATCTAGCGGCCACTTTATTTCTCATCAGAATACATAATGCTTTCAGTGCACGAAACTTCTGTTACTCGTCTGCGAGATTCTCTTTGATTTATTTCAAGTTGTCACTGTCCCAAAAAAAACTAATTAGCTTTTTTTCAGTGAGACATTTGACACTTGCACTCCCTGTATAATACCGAAACAGGAAAGTAATTCAACAGGGAAAATTCGTATTTCTAAATAAGAGGTGTAGCAGTTGCGGCCTACGTAATATTCTAAAAACTATAACCAACGATTCGTCCAATATTTATGCGGTTTCCATCAGGCTGTGTGATACTATATAAAGCGTTTTTCATCCGATAAGAATTTTATGCCGTCTGACACAGGCCGCCAAAGCTTACAAACACATAATTTTGTGGCGCCATATGCTGTATCGTTCATGTATCCTTAGATGCAGGGCATAGGAGCCTAAGATTTTTCCCTCGTTCAGTTATTTCTTATTCGATCAATGCAGATTCTCCTAAGCGTCCCCATAACAAAGAGCTGTTACGAACCGTTAACTCTGTGCTTGTTCAGTCTGTGACATAATAACGCCGGAGAAAAAGTAACCTTTTGTAGCACAGAAGTTTCGTGAAAATTTTTTTAGTCAGTCATGAACGCTAAGTGAGTCATAGGTATCGATCACATAGGGGAACATTTATTAACGACTGAAAACCTGGAAACTCTTTCCGTTCACGGCAGAGATGCCGAGACCAATATAAATTGAGCTAATAAACTGAGTGTTAGCTAACCGTAGCATCGGTCGTAATTAAATCCAGTGCGCAGTTAGCATCTCTGGGCTGGAAGGCAGAGGTGTACATCGAGAGTGGTTATTAATCTGACTCAAAGGATGTAATTAGTTTACAATTTGGCCTGCTCCGCGCGGCCTACCGTGAAACCGATATTGCGTCCCGATAGCCCAAAATTAACGAACCCCGATCAACGGGAAACCTGTTGGTTTTGTAGACGTGCCCTTTTGGTGCTATTAGGAATTGTTCGGTTTGAAATCGAATCTCAGCACACGACCTTTTGTATTTATCCCAACTCTTGAAGTCCGCAGCTCGTGGTCGTGCGGTAGCGTTCTCGCTTCCCACGCCCGGGTTCCCGGGTTCGATTCCCGGCGGGGTCAGGGATTTTCTCTGCCTCTTGATGACTGAGTGTTGTGTGCTGTCCTTAGGTTAGTTAGGTTTAAGTAGTTCTAAGTTCTAGGGGACTGATGACCATAGATGTTAAGTCCCATGGTGCTCAGAGCCATTTGAACCATTTTTGAACCAACTCTTGAACCAGTCTGTATTCTTGTATAGACTCTGGTTGCTTCGATGTAATCCCTAAAACTAAACGAAGAGAACCAAAATTCATAGTGCACCCTGCCTCACACAAGGAAACTGCTCTTTGAGAATGAATCTTTCACTCTGCATGAATAAAAATGTACCGGATCGGAACTCGAACTAGTAACTTCACCCTTCGGAGGTTGAGACGACCAGACATGACCCACGACCCGCCCTCAGAGCTTCACTTAACGTCAATACTCCTCCTTTACTTTCCAAACCTCACAAACTGTCTCTAAGTAAGCGGGACTTAAATGAAAACGAAACAGATGTAAACAATGTAAGTAAACTATTTATTGTTTCAAAAGTAATCACCTTAACTAACAATACATTTATCGCACTGCGAGACAAGACAATCAGTGCCTTCATGGAAATGTTTACGGTTGCCTACGGAACCATGATTTCACCCAGGCGTGCATCTCTTCGTCTCAAGCAAATCGGCCGTCACGAATCTCTTTCTTCAGAGTTCCAAAGATAGGGAAATCGCATGGGGAGAGATCTCAGCTGTGAGGACGATGTGTAAGGACTTCCCAGCATTGTCGAAACAACCTGTAATATCACCTCTTCTGCGAATTTGAAAAACCGTCATTCAGCTCTGTGTATCTACGTACTCGTAAAGTACTGGCCAGAAAAAAAAAGTTGTTCAAATGTGTGTGAAATCTTATGGGACTTAACTGCTAAGGTTATCAGTCCCTAAGCTTATACACTACTTAACCTAAATTATCCTAAGGAGAAACACACACATCCGTGCCCGAGGGAGGACTCGAACCTCCGCCGGGACCAGCCGCACAGTCCATGACTGCAGCGCCTGAGACAACATGATTCGGCGTTAACTGTATTGGGCAATCTGTACATACTATGTCTTCCTACTTCCTTTTGTTGGCTGAATAATTATAAAGAAGTAGTCATTATGTTAGTCTTTTTGTTAAGTTACACATGAACTGCTAGGATGGGGAAATGTATGGGATGAAACGACGCCTTTATTACTATTGTGAAATATTAGGAATATAAGTGAATAATTTGAAGGAAATAAATCCCAGACTCTTCTGGAAACTCAGGGTTAGGCTGCATCCTATACATATCTCTTGTCATATAGTTGTTTCAGGAATACGTGGCATGGAACTGGAACGGAGCCTATCGCGACGAACCTCCATACGATGATCTATGCAAGAGATCACTCCGTCTATCCTAGTGCGCGAACTGACTGCGTAGCCACTCCGGACCATTTTTAACTTCGTCGTAATAAAGTTAGTACTGCGTTGTTAAGATTGGTGAAGCGTACGTAGAATTTGTAAACGACATTATTTTAAATACAGTACTACAATATTTGAACTCGGTCAACAGTTACCCTTTATAGGAAAGTAAAGGGTAGTTTAAGCCTGTCAATAATATGCCCGCCCACGTATTGCGAAGGTTGTTTCGAGTACGCTGCAGAAGTTCCGCTGGGAAGCCCTGACACGTCCTCTAAACACTACCAGTGCGGTTTCCATATCTTTGGAGCTCCGTAGAATGACATTCGTGGCAATCTATTTGCTACGGTTTAAGAGATGCAGTCATGATTCTTTAGACAAACGGAAACATTTTTTCATGGACGCAATGACCGTCTTATGTCGTGCGGGGGGGGGGGGGGGGCTAATATATTGACAATTATGGTAATTACTCATGAAATAACAAGTAGTTTACTTACTTTTTTCACCTGTTTCGTTTTCATTTGACTGCCCGTTATACCGTGTGTTCAGAAATTCCGATTACAAAATTCTAGGACTTGCAAAGGAGAATGAGTAGATAATTGTTTTATTTGGAGCCCACGTTCGGAAACGTACCGTTTCCGTTCTTCTGCTGCATAAAAACATGTGGGTTACGTGACCACTTTTACAAGTAATTGATTAGCCGTGAACAACTACATCAGTTGCTTTACACTGCTACTCATCAATAGAAAAATAAATCGTTCGTCTACTAGTTGACGGGTTCTCTTCAACGTGATACAGTAAGGCCTCTTCCAACTCTGATGTGTGGCTTCTCCTTGGAACGCTACAGTCACGCCTGATGACAGCACAGGTACCTTTTTCGAAGCCGTTGCGTCATTGTGGCGAAAAGAGTATGCAATGATGTCGGACGGTGTGGAGAAAGATCTTGATAAAGGCGACGAGCTACTCTCCGATTACCGTGAATTTCGCCACTCAGAAGGAATATGTCGGTGTGTTCTACAAACGGTGCACACAACCATGTTGCTGTAACACTCGTAGACGCGTGAATGAGGCTCGAACCAGGTAAGAGAGGTGCAATAGAAGTCAAATGACATCAGCTGGTTCGACGTAATCACCCCCCCCCCCCAGTATGAATACCCTGTTGTGTACCTACCTAGCAAACATGTTCTCAGACGGCTGTAACACGGAAATGGGACGTTTTGAGACGTGGTTCAAATGGCTGTAAGCACTATGGGACTTAACATCTGAGGTCATCAGTCCCCTAGACGTAGAACTACTTAAACCTAACTAACCTAAGGACATCACACACATCCATGCCCGAGGCGGGATTCGAACCTGCGACCATAGCAGCAGAGCGGTTCCGGACTGGAGCGCCTAGAACCGCTCGGCCACAGCGGCGGCTTGGGACATGGGTTCCCGTTCAAAGTATTGTGTACTCACTCCCCTGTACAAGACCTAGACGTATGTAGTGAGACTTTCCGAACACCCTGTGCAAGCGACGATTGAAGGCGTTGCTACAGCGTATATGCAACCCAGGGTGACCGCGATGCGGGTATATAAGCACCAGCATATAGGCAAGCCGTTAGTGTGGCATTTGAACGGAAAGTTTTTGATCGTCACTTATACGATTCTTCACGGGGTAAGGCCTCCTGGGGGAAATGTTGTAGGTGGTGATGACGATGGTGGTTGTGGCTGCGGCAGCGGTGGTCTTCAGTCCGAAGACTCCTCTGAAGTAGCTCTCCACACTGTAGTGTGCAACCCACTTCGTCTCTGAACAACTGCTGTAACCTACTCCGTTTGAAACTGCTTACTGTATTTAATCCTTGCTCTTGCGCTAAAATATTTACCCAGCACTGTTCCCTCCATTACTAAATTGACAATTCGTTGATGCCTCAGGAAGTATCCCATCAACTGATCCTTTCTTTTCGTCACGGTTTATTTTTTCTACACTCCGATTCAGTATCTCCTCATTAGTTACTCGATCGACCCACCTACTCTTCAACTTCCTCCTGCAGTACCACAGTACAAACGCTTCTATCTTCTTGCCTAACCTCCTAAAAGTCCACATTTCACTTCTGTACAAAGCTACACTCAGAAATGCCTTCAAAAAAGACTCCTTAACGCTCAGTTTTATTTAAGATGTCAATAAATTCCTATTTTCCAGAAGTCCTCTTCTTGTTAGCTGTACATTTCATATCCTCTTACTTTGGCCACCATCAGTTATTTTTGTGCCCAATTTTTTTTTTTATTTTCTAGTGCCTATTTCCTAATATTTTAAAAATTTCTGTTGGCAACTTGCTACATCTGTAAGATATTTGTAGAAAACATTATTTCTAACATCTGTTACTATTAATTTTATTTTAAACTGGTTTCTGTTATTTCAATCATCATAAATTGGTATACGAAAATGTCTTCTATGAAAAATGTGCAGTTTTGATCTAACAGATGTTATATGTTTTCTTTCAGTTGGTGATGGTTGTAACAGCCGAAACCAGTCAAGAATAAAATTAAATATATACAGCTGATGACAGCACGATCTTTTTTTTTCTATAAGTTTCCTAATTTAGTTGTCTCAGTGTCGCCTCATTTAATTCGCCTACGTTCGGTTACCCTTGTTTTACTTTTACTGATATTCATCTTACGTATTTTAAAGAGATTACCCATTCAGTTCTGTTTCCCCTTCAAGTACTTTGCCGTCTATCGAAGAAATGGATTAGCCACAATCTACAAGACTCTTTCCAGAATGAATATTTCACTCTGCAGCAAATTATACGCTGTTTTGGAATCTCCTGGTAGCACAAGGAGCAGGACTACTGTGGATTTTGGAAGGTGGGAGAGTAGTACTGGCGAAATTGAAGCTTTTGAGAGCCATCCGAGAATTGTGTGTGAATTGCTCAGTCTATAAAACTACTACTCCCCGCGGAAAAGAATGGGCCAGGTTCGAGTCACGGTCTGGCATATAGTTTTAATCTGCTTCGATCTTTCTTGCTTGTTTTCACGTCGTTAGCCACTTGTGTGAGTCCCAAAATTCAGTACTCACTTTCATCAAGAACTAAACACAATTAAAAACAGCTGTAAACGCTAGTTACCAACCTACTTTCCCTAATAGTATTCTCAAGCAAAAGCCATGTAAAAACACAAGTGTTCCCACTATCAATGCCACAAAATATTGCCAGCAGTCGATAGGTACTAACATTTGTTGGTAGACCATCTACCAAAATAGTCGGTGTTTTGGAGATAAATAAATGCTCAGTGACAGAAACAGCAGGAAAATATTTCTTGAATCCAGAGACTAGCAGTCCTCTGTGAACGAAAGTAAAATATACATGGTAAGTTGCAAACAGTGTGGCTGCAGTAGAGTGGAGGTACATGCAAAAACTTGTTTTTCCCCAAACCTGGTGTATAGGTTGCCCTGCAGAACAACCATGTTGTGCAGCAACAGTATTGGACTGCCAAATTAACATGCTTCTCGGGGAAGCCGAGGGTAAAGAAACAGTTTTCTGGGCCCCAACATGTAGCCTTCTCTGCATGAAAGGCCTGCTGTTGGAGAAGTATCAGCCTGCTTTTTTAAACTGTATTGCAAGGGCTTTGCGCGCTGATGAACAGGTTGAGATGGATAGAGGAAGGGATGGAGAGAGTTAAGGGGAGGAAGAAATGGTTGGTGAGAGAGGAGAAGGGGAAGATGTTTGAAGCTGGTGGAAGGGGTAGCGGGTAGTGGTCAGATGGGAAAGGGAGTGGGATACGGGGATGGATATGGAAAGAGAGAGATGGAGAAGGGTATGGTCAGAGGAAAAGGGGGGGGGGTGAAATTGATGAAGAGAGGGGGAGGAGACGAAGAGACAGCGTGATTGGGGAGGAAGAGATACACAGGCAGAGGTGGGAGGATGAGGTGGACAGACGCAGGAACAAGTGGACAGTGAGGAGGTGGTGTGTTCAGCATATGTTTCAAACACACACACAGGCGAAGCCATGGGTAAAATGCTAGTAGCGCTAAACAGATCAGTGTGCACCGGGCTTCCAGAGCATCACAGAAGCTGTAATCTGAGAAAACAAACTTCCTCTTTGTGTAGAATTGTCTTGCCGTCAGACAAATATGAACACTGAGCACAATGGACACAAGCTGTGTCTACTTGAAATACTTGAGAACAGGAAACACCGTGAGGAGTCTCTCTAGTCGCTCCTAAGTTCAGGTACAAACTGCAGCTACTCTCCATTCCTTGATACTGCCAAAATAAAGTGGCTATGGATGCCTAAGCCTACAACAGTTTTGTGTGTGTGTGACAGGGAGAGAGAGAGAGACTGACTCGAGGGATGTATGAAGACACAGCAAGTAGTAATACAGTTTTAATGAAAAGTCATTCCAGCTGCTTCTGATAAGGTAGGATTCGTCCATACTGAGGAAAATAGTTTTGAGTGGTACCGAAGTTTACCTGAGGCTGAAGTGACAGTGGTAGGCCATTAAAATCTCCAGTTGGCAAGTACTTGGCACTTGTCATCAAACTGCTAAAAGAACGGGAAAAAGACGAATTAGATAAAAAAGCTAAAAAATTCCAAAACAATGATTCTGAGGACCGTGCATGAAGAGCCGAACAAGTGGAGGATGTGCACTTTCACGTTTCCTCCAGCACAGGAACTTAAAGGACGATCCAGTCAGCCAAGGAACCTAGGCTCAGAAAAATCTAATGCAAAGGCTATTTTGATCTTCTTTCTAAACATCAGTGTCCTCAGAATAAAAACCCCAAGTAGAATGATAAACCATGAATTCTATTCGGAACTGTTCAAATCCATCGAATTCGCCTAAAATCTCTTCACGTTTCTTTTTTTCTCTCCTGGAACATCCGACTGCAGTGAGTCGCTAATGCGCCCTAAAGAATACCGATGCAACACGGCCAAAACGGATTTCGTATGATGACGTGACAGCATAGAATTATTTTAATGAAATTTCCCCTCTTTCCTTTATTCTCGAGATTTGTCACCTCTGGAAAACTGCCGATGTAACTCTATTGGATTACTTGACCCTAACTTTGAACGAACATAGAGTTGAAACTCAAAAGCCTCAGCTCGGGAAGTAGTAAAACCACCGTGGCGATAGCAGTCTTAACGGACTTGAAGCGTGGCGGGTTGCATAACACGCAGGGGAGCTGTTTGTCGCGTGCGATTGGTGTGGGGGACAGCGAAACACAGATGTGAGTGTAAACCTATCGTGTTCATACTGATCGAGCATTGTTAAAGTGGGTAACTTATTTACAGCGTATTTTTTTATTACGAATGCGATTAACAGGCTATAATCCCAATTTGACGCACTTCTTTTTCTTTCTGTCTTTGTCAGCAAGTTAACCATCATCACGCTGTTGCTGCCAACGCTCTATAGATTCACGATCCTATGCTGTCATTACTTACTTAACCTAACATTGCCAGAACCAGCCTGGAAATTGAATATGTAGTCAGAGACATGAACAGATTTTTGTCTCGTGGAGAGCTGTGTAGCGCAGGCTGCATTGTTACGAACTGCCTGCCCACAGCAGTTAGAATCGCACGCAACGAACCTTCCGCGGGTGTTTCGCTACAAAGTGAGTGGGCGCTACGCAGAGTTTACACTGGACGTTAAAAGCGCACAGAGGAAAATGTTATTTGCATTCTGTTTGACCTGGCATATGCTCTTCTTTAGAGTGTAAAGAGCTCTAGCCGTGGGTGTACGAGCTGAATTTGATTGTATACATTTCGTAGCTCGTTGCTTGATTTTTAAACATGCGAATTGCAATGTACAACATCAAAGAATTGCCAAATTTGAAATATTACGTGAGCATTGCTTTGAACTCGCCTACGTAGACAAATTGACTTGCTGTTTTCAGTGTAATACGCCTATATGCGTTCATGGTTGATATATTTCGCACCACTTGTCAAAACTGTAA
The DNA here is from genome assembly GCF_023898315.1 of Schistocerca nitens. Lineage (NCBI taxonomy): Eukaryota > Metazoa > Arthropoda > Insecta > Orthoptera > Acrididae > Schistocerca > Schistocerca nitens. The sequence continues at coordinate 156,181 of NW_026045946.1, forward strand.
CGCAAGCACAAACTTTAGATAAAATGTGTAAAGAATCGGTTGTCGTTGTTGTACTTCTACGGAGATGTTAACTACAAGAATTGACCTATACGGTCTCGTTGTATACAGGTTTATGAGACTTTTATTGTAACCTTAGTTTTTGTATCATAAGAGGGAAAGGTCCTTACGTTTTCCATCGTCTTAAACATTACTGTTGTACATGAATAGCATTCCATTTTCAGTTTACAGCTCCGTTTGAGAGAATTACTAAATGTAAGGGTACGAGTTTTACCTTCAGAGTTTCGTGGCTACGAATTAGAAACATAACTTTCCTCTGTATGCATGATGTTGAGGTGCAAATGCTGAAAAATGGTCTTTGACGGAAAGTGGTTGTTTATTAAAGAATACTTTTAACAGCTAGTTATTACATAACGTAATTTCTAAAGATTATTAAAACCGCGAAAACAACAAATGGAAATTATTTTGGAACCCTGTATTTTCTGACCTTTATGCTATTTTTAAGGCTGTATGATGCTAAAAAGCTTTTGATAATGTGGATGCAATCTCTGACTGGTAATGACTAAATAAATACAGAAGTAAAGTACTGCAACATTTCCTGAGGCAATTTTAGCAAAAGACAACTAAAATTTTCTCCCTCTGAGTGTTCGATGTAAATCATTCTTGCAAGCGGGTGTTTGAGATTGTGTAAAGTACAGGGTGTCCGAAAAGTCTTTCCCTGATTACATAAATTGATAACTCAGGCTAGAAGTAAGATAAAAATATGAAACTGGTATCTAATTGTTTACAAACTATCGAAGTTTTTTTCACACACCAGTAAACTTCCACATGAGCACCCTTAGTAGCACGTAGCACGTCTAGGCGATATTCAATTTCGGACACCCTGTAGACATGAACAGCAGTAAATACGATATAGTGTTCACATAACACCACAATAATCATATTCCTTTTTAGAATTTCCCTTGAATATATACGTAGATTAGAAATATAAACCAGGCACTTCCAGAGAGCGGAACACCAGCAACGGACGATTTCTGCACAAACAAATGCAAAGGAGATTTGCATCTGTTTGGCAGAAATTAGAAAAATCCCAAAGAATACCCAAGCTCGGACCCGGGCAAATTTCGCCCTCACCAGTGGCTTCTTATTGTTAACACTGTAATGGTCCGAAAAGCGCTATTACATTGCATCAGTTCTCGCTGAGAGGTGGTGAGAAGCAGACGTTTATGCTGTGATTCTTTTTCTCTAATTTTAGTCTGACTGAACTGAAATCGCTTTGCTTAGATCAAGATAATAATTGGTGTTTTCTCTGCATATCCGCGTTACGTATTTTGTATAAATAGTGGGAACGCAGATAATGGTCGTCTAGGTCTCTTGGAGCCGATACATATTATAAAAATGTATTTATATTCCACACCTCGTCCTAAACCAATGGACCATTTTCAGTTGTTTGTGATACAGCAGATGTCACATTTTCGGAAAGTATAGCAAAACCATCTGCAAATGTAAGACATTTCATTTAGATCTTTTGGTTCCTCTTCCTAACCATAAAGGTGAGATGTTGAGTTCAGTATGTTTTTCGTTCCATATTCTTACTATTTTCTCTAACACAGTATTAAAAAGAATTGGGGCTAGGCCGTCACTTTGTCGTAATCGTTTTTATCATGAAAGGTTGTGAAATTTCTCCCATAAATTTTACTTTACAGACTATATCTGTAAGTGTTTCACGGGTTAGAATTGGCAGTTTAGACTTTATGCCAAATTCTCTAATTATTTTAACTATAGTTTCTCTGTCACCAGTATCAAAAACCTGTCTGAAATCCACTAACATTGCTACATATCCTTTGAATTAAGTAATCTGTGGCGAATTAGTGACTTGATATTAAATACTTGTTCTGAGCATGACCTCCTTCCTTTTCTAAAACCACTTTGATATTCACCAAATAACTGACAAGTGTTGTTTCTATATTGCTTAAGAAAATCTTCGAAAATACTTTATACGCTACTGGCTGTAAAGAGATTCCTGTATAGTTGTTTACATCCTATTTATTACCTTTTTTTGTGGAGTCAGTGTATCAAGGAAACTTTCCATTCCTCTGGGATCTTTTCTGTTTTCCAGATATCTTTAAAGAGTAGCTCCTTTGCTACATTTGGCAAGGACCACTTCAAAAGTTCAGCTGGAATAGAAATTCTCCACTAGCTTTGCTGTCGAGAATACTTCTTGAATTTCTTCTATAGTCGGTGGTAAATCTTCTTCCAAATTTTCATTCATATCTGAGAATCCCAATTTATGACTTGGTTCAGCACCATTAAGAAGCTGAGGAAAATCTGTTGCTAGTATTTCACAATTTTCAGTATTGCTTAACCCAACTTTGCCATTTTAATTTTTGAAACAGATTTTGGAGTTTGTTACCCCTTTGATTTGTTCTTAAAAGTTTGATAAAGGTCACAAGCACTCTTTTTTACAAAATTTTCGTCTGTTTCCAAAAGTTCCTCCTTTTCAAAGGCTCGTTTGGTATTTCTGATTAACCTGGCTGTTTCCTCTTTTTTTTTTTTTGTTATTCAAATTCATCATAATCTTCAATTTGAGCATTTCCATTTTTCCCACATTTTAGGACTCCCTGCTATGGTTTCTTCGCTTATTTCATTCCACCAATTTTGTTTTATTTGTTATTGACTCAAATATTTTCTGTGCAGAATTATTAATTGCTTTGGATATTTCTTGCCAGTTGCCACGTTTATCCACTTTGATTTCGCCTTGATGGTTTTTAATTGTTTTTTTATAGTAAGCCTGTCTGTATCATATTTTATTGAACTTTGTGACTTCTTTTGTTCTTTATTAGGCAGGAGCTTGACTTCAATTTTAGAGAGGTAATGCTCAGAATCAAATGCACCGTTCCTTACTATTTTCACATTCATAATTTCCATTATACTTTTTTGCGAAATAACCACATGATTTAACTGAAACTGTACCACGTCATAGCAACGTATGCATTATGATCTATATTACGAAATGACATAACTATTGATTGTGTGAGTTATCAAGTTGTAACATTTTATGATCGTTGTTCAGTTAGTCTGAAAAGCTATTTTTAATTATGCCGTGTATGGATGTCGTAATCTTAAGAAAGTTTTTACTAATTTTTGATGCCTTAATGCCATCAACAGCGGTCTAGAATGTTTTGTGATGTGAAGATGGCCAAATTGTTAGTTGCTACTACGATGCAATCCAAATAAAGATCGTTGCATGTGCGATCTTGAATTCATGTGTTTTGAGTTCCTAATATAAATAATCTTAAAAAGGCAGTTGTGCTTCCCATAATTAATGTGATCACGAAGAGAAATAGAAAATGAACTCTTAACATGGAAATAAGCGGTTCCGCATCCTAGTCCAGATACATTTTGTTCCTCTAGGTAAGAGGAATGTTTTCTGAAAATTTGGTCATACCTTTTTTTTTGTTAAACCCTATATACTGAGGAATGGATAAGAAAATTGAACATCAGTTAAATGGCGATGATTGTAACGCTGATCGGCCCTGGCCACTGCGAAAAATCTCGTCGATGTTTTTAGATAACTTTTGGCTCTGTAGGGGATAATATCATTTAGTTCCTCGCCAATATCACCGTTATTTAACCATTTGTTTACTGAATGCAGCTGTTCGGAACAAATACAATCTCAATTTACGATATAAAAATCACAATTTACAGATTACTTTACTCCAGTTACATTTCACATCTACACTCCGGTACTGCCTCTGTAGAAAAGACCCCGAGCAACATGTCTGCTACTTCGGCCACATTGCCGTAAAATAAATTACAAAAATATCCATAACTTTCCGACATTCTAGCATTCTAAATTACCGTCTAATGCAAAATTTCTCTGTCCTTAAGAAAATATAGTTACTTTGTTTTAGTTACATGGAAAAATTCTCCGTGACAGGTCGTGTAAGGATACAAATTTAGATGTGTAGATTTCCGTTGTTGTTGTTGTGGTCTTCAGTCCTGTGACTGTTTTAATGCAGCTCTCCATGCTACCCTATCCTGTGCAAGCTTCTTCATCTCCCAGTACTTACTGCAACATACAGCCTTCTGAATCTGCTTAGTGTATTCATCTCTTGGTCTCCCTCTACGATTTTTACCCTCCACGCTGCTCTCCAATGATAAATTTGTGATCCCTTGATGCCTTAGAACATGTCCTACTAACCGGTCCCTTCTTTTTGTCAAGTTGTGCCACAAACTCCTCTTCTCCCCAATTCTATTCAATACTTCCTCATTAGTTATGTGATCTACCTATCTAATCTTCAGCATTCTTCTGTAGCACCACATTTCGAAAGCTTCTATTCTCTTCTTGTCTTAACTATTTATCGTCCACGTTTCACTTCCATACATGGCTACTACACTCCATACAAATACTTTCAGAAACGACTTCCAGACACTTAAATCTATACTCGATGTTAACAAATTTCTCTTCTTGATAAACGCTTTCCTTGCCTTTGCCAGTCTATATTTTATATCCTCTCTACTTCGACCATCATCAGTTATTTTGCTCCCCAAATAGCAAAACTCCTTTACTACTTTAAGTGTCTCATTTCCTAATCTAATTCCCTCAGCATCACCCGATTTAATTCGACTACATTCCGTTATCCTCGTTTTGCTTTTGTTGATGTTCATCTTATATCTTCCCTTCAAGACACTGTCCATTCCATTCAGCTGCTCTTCCAAGTCCTTTGCTGTCTCTGATAGAATTACAATGTCGTCGGCGAACCTCAAAGTTTTTATTTCTTCTCCATGGGTTTTAATACCTACTCCGAATTTTTCTTTTGTTTCCTTTACTGCTTGCTCAACATACAGATTGAGTAACATCGGGGAGACGCAACAACCCTGTCTCGCTCCCTTCCCAACCACTGCTTCCCTTTCATGCGACTCTTATAACTGTCATCTGGTTTCTGTACAAATTGTAGATAGCCTTTCGCTCCCTGTATTTCCGGCAGAAACAATCGACGTGTGGGAATAATATCCTTGCATTTTTTTTTCAGAGAGACTCTAGGATTCGTCAGGCACATACATCAATGTTATTCTAATATAATATGGTCATATAGGGGGCAAGAAACTTCGAGTAAATAGCAATTAATGGCCACAGTACATTTGGAGTAAGAAGTGGAGAACATCATAAAATTATACACACGTTTCGGCAGTTCCTTTTGCAATCATATTCAGATTGACTTAACATCCAGTGGCTCTGGTGAAAGCAGCGAGGCCGTTTGCGGATCGCGAGGCAACCGAAACAGCTCTGCGGCGCAAGCGGGGTCCATCCATATCGGTTAGCGGGCGAGATATAAGGCGAGATTGTGTTGTGGGGCCGCGGTCCCCGTTGCAGGCGGGGATCGCAACGGCTGGTGTAGGAAGGTAGGGGGGGCTGGGGGGGGGTAGGGGGCTAGCGGCGTAATGCATGGCCGCCCCGCCGCCAAAGCCCAGGAGCTGCGTTATTCTGCGCGCCTCCTAAACCCTCCCAACCACTCTGCTACTCTGTACTCCAGGCCGGGATATCCCGCGGGAACTGACCCACTAACGCGACACCGTCGCCGGGATCCCTCCAAGGCCGCAGGCGTCCGCGAGAGCAGCGGCTACATCCCCCGCTGCCCTGTTGTTGTTGTTGTTGTCGGTGGTGGTACTGGTATTGGTGATGATTACGGCTGTTGCATATAGTATCTAGAGGACGTTACCCATTTATGGCAACGTTTTTAAATTTACACTACTGGCCGTTAAAATTGCTACACCAAGAAGAAATGCAGATGATAAACGGGTATTCATTGGACAAATATATTATAATAGAACTGACATGTGCTTACATTTTCACGCAATTTGGGTGCATAGAGCCTGAGAAATCAGTACCCAGAACAACCACCTCTGGCTGCAATAACGGTCTTGATACGCCTGGCCATTGAGTCAAACAGAGCTTGGATGGCGTGTACAGGTACAGCTGCCCATGCAGCTTCAACTCGCTACCACAGTTCATCAAGAGTAGCGACTGGCGTGACGAGCCAGCTGCTCAGCCACCATTGACCAGACGTTTTCAATTGGTGAGAGATCTGAAGAAAGTGCTGGCTAGGGCAGCAGTCGAACTTTTCTGTATCCAGAAAGGCCCGTACTGGACCCGCAACATGTGGTCGTGCATTATCCTACTGAAATGTAGGGTTTCGCAGGGATCGAATGAAGGGTAGAGCCACGGGTCGTAACACATCTGAAATGTAATGTCCACTGTTCAAAGTGCCGTCAATGCGAACAAGAGGTGACCAAGACGTGTAACCAAAGGCACCCCATACCAACACGCCGGGCGATACGCCAGTATGGCGATGACGAATACGCGCTTCCAATGTGCGTTCACCGCGATGTCGCCAGACAGGGATGCGACCATCATGATGCTGTAAACAGAACCTGGATTCATGAGAAAAAATGGCGTTTTGCCATTCGTGCACCCACGTTCGTCGTTGAGTACCCTATCGCAGGCGCTCATGTCTGTGATGCAGCGTCAAGGGTAACCGGAGCCATGGTCTCCGAGCTGGTAGTCCATGCTGCTGCAAACGTCGTCGAACTGTCCGAGCAGTTGGTTGTTGTCTTGCAAACGTCCCCATCTGTTGACTCAGGGATCGAGACGTAGCTCCACGATCCGTTGAGCCATGGGGATAAGGTGCCTGTCATCTCGACTGCTAGTGATACGAGGCCGTTGGGATCCAGCATGGCGTTCCGTATTACCCTCCTGAACCCACCGATTCCATATTGTGCTAACAGTCATTGGATCTCGACCAACGCGAGCAGCAAATGTCGCGATTTGATAAACCACAATCGCGATAGGCTACAATCCGACCTTTATCAAAGTCGGAAACCTGATGGTACGCATTTCTCATCCTTACATGAAGCATCACAACAACATTTCACTCCCGGGTTCGATTCCCGACGGGGTCAGGAATTTCCTCTACCTCGTGATGACTGGGTGTTGTGTGACGTCCTTAGGTTAGTTAGGGTTAAGTTGTTCTAAGTTCTAGGGGACTGATGACCATAGATGTTAAGTCCCATAGTGCTCAGAGTCATTTGAAGCCAACATTTCACCAGGCAAGGCCGGTCAACTGCTGTTTGTGTATGAGAAATCGGTTGGAAACTTTCCTCAGGTCAGCACGTTGTAGCTGTCGCCACACACTGTTGGATGGATTGCGGAGTATAAATGTGGATGTAGATGTGTGAATCCTCTCAAAAGCTTCTCATTTGCATATCACAGCATCTTCTTCTTGTCGCGTTTGTAGCACGTCATCTTCGTGGTGTAGCAATTTTAATGGCCAGTAGTGTAAGATTACCAGCAAATGAGCAGTTTTTAAATAATGTAAACAGTACCATACTATGACATTAATGTGGGGTTTCTGTTCTTTCAGACGTGTCCGAAACAACAGACACCGCACATTCATATAACTGATTTGCCTCTATGGGCAATGAATCTACAACATTCAGTGTAGATGTACATTTACGTTCGACCTCCTGCCGGAATATGAAATTAGCGACCATGGAAAATATGGACAGGGACTGAAGATAGGTGGCGCTAGATGGAAGTATGGATCCGCCGGGGAGCGAGTCGAGGTAGTCCGCTTATTTGTGATAAACACTGTGTCCGGGCCGGCCGCGGTGGTCTAGCGGTTCTGGCGCTGCAGTCCGGAACCGCGGGACTGCTACGGTCGCAGGTTCGAATCCTGCCTCGGGCATGGATGTGTGTGATGTCCTTAGGTTAGTTAGGTTTAAGTAGTTCTAAGTTCTAGGGGACTTATGACCTAAGATGTTGAGTCCCATAGTGCTCAGAGCCACTTGAACCATTTTGAACCATTGTGTCCGGATGACGCAGTCGTTAACGCAACTTCTTAGTAAGCAGGAGGTTCGAATCGCGGTCCGGAAAATATTTCCACTCGTCGCCTCAGCTTCCACATAAAGTTTCCGTTGCGGATGATACCGTCAGTTCCTTTTCTTTCTCATCTTCCCTCTTCAGTTTACATAAAAAAATGTGCTGTACTATTTCTAGGGAATATTTAACTACTACCTTTGCAAAATATTCTTCCGAATAACTTCTCATTCCGTAATAAAAAGACAAAGAATTAAAAAGGGTACGTTTTACCTCTGGAAAATTAGGTTCCTAATTCCAGGATGACGACGGTTCAATCCCGCGTCCGGCCATCCTGATTTAGGTTTTCCGTGATTTCCCTAAATCTCTCCATGCAAATGCCGGGATGGTTCCACTGAAAGGGCACGACCGACTTCCTTCCCCGTCCTTCCCTGATCCGACGAGAGTGATGACGTCGCAGTTTGGTGTCTTCCCACAAACAACCCAACCCCAACCCCCTTAATTCCGGGTTTTGGAGTATCCTAATAACGGTTTGTAAACAGACATTAAAATATGATGAGTTAATAATATGTGCTTCATTCGCAACAAATATTTGCTTCAGAAGTAAAGAGTGCTGCATAGTTCTCCGTTACTCTGTAGATATTTCAGCCACAATAAGAAAAATGTTCGGTCTCCGTGTTTTCTGATACGAATTTTACATTTAAAATATTTCCACATATCATCATCGATATGTGTCAAAACTCGTAACAACAGCGAAAACAGCCGACTTAACTCAGGTGTCATTAGAAATATCAGCTGGTCGCAGTAAGTGCACTCCTCGTCCTCTTCATATACAGAAGATGAATCTTTCAACATGTTTTCAACAACATTTGAATCGGAGTCTTCCTCACCATGAGCTTGCTGCGACTCTCTGGTTCTTTCTTACGAAGAGCTTCCTTTAGGTCTATCAGCTGTGTCACGTGAATCTCCTTGAGCAGGTTTTGTTCAAGGTGGTATCTTTCCTGTAGTCATGGTACTTGCTTTTTTTTCTTCCTTTAGCCAGTGACTGTTTCTTAGCCATTTTAAAAGGCGATGACGTCAACACCGCTACCTTACCTGCTATAGGTGTTGGGTTTGATGGTGGAAGCAGAAGTGGTTGGCTGATTTCAAAAGTAGAAACCGCTGTTTCTTCCATTGCAGTCACTTGAGTCGACAATGGCCCTGCTGTAGCTTATGAGGTCTTATCAGCATATGCTGCAAATTAATATGGAAGAAAATCCATAGATGACATAACCAGGAGTTCACAATGAAGATCACACATTTTTTGAAAGCATTTGCAGCCACCTCCATTGCTGCGGCTCTGAAGTATGCCCAACTCGTCAGTGACCCAACGTCTTTCTCTCTCAAACACAGCCGGCCGCTGTGAGCGTGCGGTTCTAGGCGCTTCAGTCCGGGGAACCGCGCTTCTGCTATGGTCGCAGATTGGAATCCTGCCTCGGGCATGGATGTATGTGATATCCTTAGGTTAGTTAGGTTTAAGTAGTTTTAAGTTCTAGGGGACTGATGACCTCAGATGTTTAGTCCCATAGTGCTCAGAGCCATTTGAATTTTAATCCTTAAGCGAATGATGGACGACATTATATGAGAAAGAGGCTGCTTCAAACTGCCGTGTCATATGAAAAACTTTGAAAGCACATGTAACCCAGCTTGAGGAAGGATTTACAACGAAACTCTGACGCAAATGTTTATCTTGACCATAATGCAAAAATAGCTGTGTAGAACGAAACACTAACAATACAGGCACCAAACTCACAATGATATATCTGAATGATCTTCGCTACTCGTTGTAGGCGTGCAGCACAAAGATATTCAACTACCCGGAATTTGGCAGCCACCCAAAATATAGGCACTTTACGCTATTCGTTATTGACTAACGATTGTTGCACAAGACTCTAAGTACTGTTTCGTTACAGCCTGAGACGTTTTCTTACTCCATGTTTTCTTCCCCGAAGCAGTTCGTGCCCGACTAGGGCCGAGTCGGCAGTTTGCATATTTCTCGAATTCTTTATCCGCAGCGGCCTGAGTGGCAACGCCTTACTTCTCCTTCGCACACTGCGTGCCGACTCGGTAATTTCGTATTCTTCCAATTTCTTATTCACAGCGGAGCAAGTCGTTAGTGACATGTAGTAAAGAATACATCTTGTCAGTTGCCATGTTTTCTTTCCGGCGTGCAGTTCGTATCCGACTCGGAAAGAGTGAGCAGTATTCCTTTTCCACCAGTTCCGTATTCCCAAATGCGTTTCGCGTCTGCGGTTGATGGCGTGAGAGACTTTTATGGGAATGTGTATCTTCAACATAACTTACTTCGACCTGCTTAATTTTTCTTGCGAAGTATTCGATTCTTCTTCTGGACTTTCCGTATTAGGCCTCTTACAGTACTCATCTTTTTCTCGGTCTGCCAGAATGTCTTTTCCCTTTTGGTTCACAGTTCTTTATCTGACTTGGTAGTCCCTCTGATCCATTCTTTGTAGATTTTGATTCCATTTCTTTTTGTTTTCATCCATTTTCTTATTCGTTCTCCAAATTTTCAACTCCTTCGTGTTCATTTCGTATTTTATCCTTTCTTTTACATCCCTTCACTGTTATAAGAAATCTCATTTCTACTTCTTGTATTTGGTTTTCTTGTCTTTTATTCAACAGCCACCATTCACAACCATATAATAGGGAAGGCAATGAGACAGTTTCGTAACATTTCAGTCTTGTTTCTTTCCGTGACTTATGCTTTTAAGCCCCGTTAATTGTTCTACAATTCCTTCCAAATTTATTCAACTTAATATGGATATCTTTCTTCATATTCATGCGATATTTTACATCCAAGATAGTTAAAATATTTCACCTGTTGAATTGGATTTTCATCAACTGGTATCTTAGTTCTCACTGAATACTTTCCCATCGTGCCGGTGACAGATTTTCTACAAGATATTTTCATATTACATTGTGTACATGTATTATTTTGTTCCTTTTTGTTAATCGGCTTCTCCTGGAAGAAGCAATGTAATGTTATCATCATACAGAAGTGATTTTTAGCTCTACGGAATTGCTTACTTATGCCCCACTGTTTATCTTAGAATTCAATCTGCGAACTGCATCGTCAACGTAAATATTGAACAGCGTAGGTAATAAACTACAGTTTTCTCTCATTCCTTTATTTCTTTGTATTAGTTCTGTATGTACCTTCGCCGCGCTGGATTAGCCGAGCGGTCTAAGGCGCTGGTCCTCCTTCGGGCATGGGTGTGTGTGTGTTTGTCCTTAGGATAATTTAGGTTAAGTAGTGTGTAAGCTTAGGGACTGATGACCTTAGCAGTTAAGTCCGATAAAATTTCACACACATTTGTATGTGCCTTCTATATCTACGATTAGAGATATTTCATTACAAAGACTTTTGATAGCTGATATAAACTGTAAAGGTTAACATCTGTGCTCCTTTATTCTCTATATCTTTTCTACAATCACATTATCAAAGGATTTCTCAAAATCTATAAAAGCAATACTTGTCTCTTTGTTGAACTCTGATACTCAGTAAGCCATTGCAAAATAAAAACTGCCTCAGTCGTTCATTGTCTCATTCATCTCTTTCTCTTTCAGTTCAATTATAAAATTAAATAATGTCTGAAGAGAGTGGGAAGATTAGTTCTGTTTTACGAAAGAGCCATTATGCTACTCGTACGAGTTCATATTAAGGGTAATTAAGTACAATTTCTCTAAGTGAATTGGAACCATAATGGAACTGGAAAGAAGCAAGCTGTTCTTTTTGTATTTTTTCAGAGAAAATCCAGGAAACCAAGCAAAGTTTGATTTTCGAAAATGATATTCCATCATAGGAGGCTCCACAACAACTGCAAACAGAACATCGATACACCTATGATAGGCTATTTCCATCAAAGCTGTAACAATTACCACAGGTTTCTACATTACCATTTCCCTCGTTGTAGGGTCAACAGCAAAAGTGATACTGTGTGTTGTGAAATACGAAAGCCTAAAGGGAAAACTCAAGATAGAGAAACTGCTCAGACTTAGTAGAAGTACATATGAGCATGGTCCCGAAAATACGATTTAAGTATGAAAACTGTCAAAGATCTTCTAGAGTTTATCTGTTGCGTAGGAGTCAGACCCTATGTACACCAGTGCATCGCGATATTTGCTGAACACTGATTTACTTGATGCTTCATTTGTTAGGACGTGCCTTTTTCCACCAATTGGTTTCAATAAAGCGTACCAAAACGATACATTGTTGATATCTCTTCACTATTTCAGCGGTTACAAACAGAATTTGCTTCGTCGCACGCCAGTTAAAACACAAAAGACCCCGTAAGGGACTTAAGTTTCACGAACATGACATCAAATCTGACATCGAAAGATAATTTTAACCACGAATGTGGAATCAGAAAATTGCCGTTCAGCACATGCCTGTTTGCAATTCCCGCTCCGTCGCAGTCACGCCATTCGTTTATTAACAAACACAAGCAGGCTGGCTGCTCAGCGGTAACGGCTTGTGTAGCTTTATACGTAAGTAAGTCCAGTAACGAAACTATTGTGGAGCAAATACTTTGTAACGGGTTTGAGCCGGGACTATACAGAGTACATACAAAATGCATTTGCTATCTTTATACTTAGTAGTTTTTGCACTGTATCTTCTCCCTTGTATTAGTTTCTCATTAGTTTCCATTACTGCTCGCTAGTGGCCGCTTTGAATAACATTCGACCTGTGATACAGCCGAGTCTCACTTCTCTAACATTTACTGCGTCTTCCTATTGACAGAAATGCAGTGTAGTTTTGGTATAACTACGAGGTAATTCTGAAACGTAATGCCTCCGAACTTTGTGTGAAAACTCGTAAAGCTTTTTAAATAAAACAAACATTATTAACATTCTACATATTTATTCTTTATGTCTACATATTTATTTCTCAACATAGTTAGCCTGTCGACGAACACACTTCTCCCAAAGAGAGACCAGTTTCGTGATACTGTCATTGAATGATGTCTCACTTCATTGACGGAGCCACAACCATACCTCTGCTTACATGGCTTCATCACCAACAAAGTGAAATTCTTGAAGGTATTCTCTAAGTATTGGAAAGAGATGAAAATCGGATGGGGCCTTGTGTGATCGTATGGAGGATGAATGATCGTTGACAGTAAACCCAAGGCAACGCATAGTAGCAGATGTCGCAGCGCTCATGTGTGGTCTGGCATTGTTATACTGAAGGAGAGAGAGTGTTCCATGTGTGGACCAACTCTTCCAGTTCGTGCTTATTCGATAGCAACATGTTTTTTTTTTTTCTTACGGAGCGACGTAGTTACATACCGCCACGTTACAGGCTACAAATCGGAGCCGTCTAGCGGGAGATGGTTGCAGCATGCGTCACACAAGTCTACAGAGTAATATGCGTGACATTTAACAGCTCAGCCGATATTGAGAAAATAAAAAATTCAGAAGCGTCACTTTTCATCAGTTATGTAAATAAACATCTACAATTCTACTTTCATTTCATTTTACTCTCGTTCTTTGGGACTAATGTCGAGATTACATCTCCATTCATAACCAATAATTTCCGTTACCCGCCAACCATCAGGCTGCGATCCGGCGTTACGACAGATTTAGTAAAGGTTTGCGATACAAACGTTATGGTTCAACATTACAATATTAAAAGACATGTGACTCTTCAAGCTTTCCCGGCGGATATGTTGCAAATAGTCTTCACGGGTTTGCCGCCGGGTCACTTTGTGCAAATGTTTCAGAGGTGTTTCACACTCTGTGCACCTAATACTTTTTTGAAAATTAGTCGTAAGTTCCTACGGGACTAAACTGCTGGGGTCATCGGTCCCTAGGTTTACACACTACTTAATCTAACTTAAGCTAACTTACGCTAAAGACAACACACACACCTATGCCCAAGGGAGGCAGCACAAACCACAGCAATCCGCCCGAGACCGCGCGGCTACCCCGCGCGGCACCTACTGTTTTCTGTGACGTTGTTATACATGTCACGGAACCACTGCGAATCAATGAAAACTTAAATGTTTGTAGAATACTTTTTCCGTTTCTGAAAAACTCCGACACAGGCTGATCGGGCTCTGCCATCTCTGTCAGCAGCACTAACCTGGTTGGGCATCGAGGTGAATTGAGCTCGGGTGATACATATGGGTACGTCATTCCACGCTGCCTCAGCTCTATGCCAGAGTTCATCAATCCTAGTGGCTGACGACTAATGAAGTGTCACTCTCTCGGCGATCCATTATCAGATTTTTTCAGAGATGAGACGAGAAGGTGCTGGCCAGGCCAACAGGCAAACACCCTATGCATCGAGGTATGTCACGACGAAACGAGCAACAGGCGGTCTTGTGTTATCTTGTTGAAAGACAAGTCACGGAGACCTCGGAGATGGAGCACAGTCAACGGCCCTGTCGTAAACGTTAAGACTACTGTTGAAATTATCTGTTGTGCGAATTAGAGGTCATGGTTTTGTGTATACAGTAGCATCCTATACTGTCTCTCCAGATGCTGGACGAATCCAGTCTGGCTACATTTGTTCGCCTCGGAGCCTCCACACACGGACACGTCACTCGTGATGCTGTACGGAGAATATTGATTCACGTGAGTTGTCGACGTGGCGCCACTTCTGAGTCCAATGATGTCTCTGGGCGCTCTATTGTCAGCATATCTCTATTTTTGGTGACGCCTCAGGCAAAATTGAACAGTGGTCGCCTTGCTTACGAGTACAGTCAGTGGTATTGTATTGTATTGTATTGTATGTTAACCGGGGACCTAGAAACGACGGAGAGGCTCCGTCCCCGCCACAGCCGCAGTGGTCCACAACCCTACCTCGACTACCGCAGTCCACGTCAACCCTTTCGCCGTCCCCAGGGTTATTGTGCGATTCGGCCTACGGTGGACCCCCCCAGGGAACGTCTCACACCAGACGAGTGTAACCCCTATGTTTGCGTGGTAGAGTAATGGTGGTGTACGCGTACGTGGAGAACTTGTTTGCGCAGCAATCGCCGACATAGTGTAACAGAGGCGGAATAAGGGGTGAAACATCCCCTTAGGAAAATTTATATTTTTACTGTACTGGAAAACCTCTTACGTTATTTGATTTTCAAACAGCTGAGCAGAACTGAACGTACTCAGACATTTCTTTCTTTACTTATTCTGATCAACACTAAACTGACACACAATATTTTTAGCGCAACGCAATCTGGCTTTCAATAATCCCTACAAACTATACCTTTCATATATACAGGGTGTCCCAGCTATCTTGTCCACCCAAAATATCTCTGGAACAATAACAGCTATTGGAAAACGACTTTCACCGGTATCAATGTAGGGCTGGGGCCCATGAATGTACATATTTGGAAACATTCTAAAACGAAAGCATATGTGCTTTTTAACACAAACTTATGTTTTTTTTTAAATGGACCTCCTATATTTTTTCTTCAGCAATCCATAGCATGACAAAGCACATACACAATGGCGTTGATTGCATCGCAATATTCCCATTACATCCCGAGATATTGAGACGCGAAGTTGACGCTTGAAACACCCGACATGCGCTGCTAGCGCACGTCCTGAGGCTCAGGCGTGAACCCCATGCTGCCCGTAATCGCGATGTGATTGACAAGTAAGTGTCCCTCTTGATAAGTATGGAGGTGTGATTACATATGTCAATCACATCGCGATTACGGGCAGCATGGGGTTCACGCCTGAGCCTCAGGACGTGCGCTAGCAGCGCATGTCGGGTGTTTCAAGCGTCAACTTCGCGTCTCAATATCTCGGGATGTAATTGGAATATTGCGATGCAATCAACGCCATTGTGTATGTGCTTTGTCATGCTATGGATTGCTGAAGAAAAAATACAGGAGGTCCATTTAAAAAAACATAAGTTTGTGTTAAAAAGCACATATGCTTTCGTTTTAGAATGTTTCCAAATATGTAAATTCATGGGATCCAGCCCTACATTGATACCGGTGAAAGTCGTTTTCCAATAACTGTTATTGTTCCAGAGATATTTTGGGTGGACAAGATAGCTGGGACACCCTGTTCATGTCCAGATCGTCTGCTCTCAAAATTCTGCCATCTCTCTCCCCACATCCACCACTACTGGCGGCTCACCTCCAACTGCGCAACGCTACAATAGCAAATATTCCAACAATGCAAACCAGCCACAGACTTCCCACAGCACAGTCAGTGATTTTCATATAGAGCGCTTCGTGGCGTTACCAACATAAAAAGCTAAACTGCCTACTTACAGGGGAACCAGCCCGCATTCGCCGAGGCAGATGGAAAATCGCCTAAAAGCCATCCACAGACTGGCCGGTTCTCCGGACCTTGACACAAATCCACGGGGCGGATTCGTGCCGGGGACCAGGCGCTCCTTCCCGCCCGGAAAACCATGCGTTAGACCGTACGACCAACCGCACGGGCCACAGTTAATGGTACTGCAGATGTCGTCCCATTGTCTGTGCGGGAACCTGTCCTCTGCAAAGAAGCAGACTGTAGGATTTTGTGTGGCTAAATGAACATCCATCCGTCCTGTCGGCGGCTAGTCGTATGAGATCCTGCGCATTGACCTTATGAGCCCACAGATTCCGTATCCGCACGATTATTTTGGGATCCCGGCCACCGCGAGCAGCAATATCGTGGAACGCTAAACCACAGTCTCCAAAGGTCACGATCCTATCGCTATGGAGTTCCGATAGGTGCTGGTACACATTTGTAGGTCTTACACGAGACCTAACGCGATTTTATCACAAACAAACAACTTTCAAACGCGATTTCTGAATGGTTAACATCGCACCGTAACTTTGCTATACATACAGATTGTAGGAAGGTACATGAGTATAATTTCTACTATTGCGCTGAAGAGCTAATCATTTGCGTATCGAAGCATGTAGTACATTATATGCCAATAAACTTTTGTTGCCGGCCAGTGTGGCCGTGCGGTTCTAGGCGCTTCAGTCTGGAACCGTGTGACCGCTACGGTCGCAGGTTCGAATCCTGCCTCGGGCAGGGATGTGTGTGATGTCCTTAGGTTAGTTAGGTTTAAGTAGTTCTAAGTTCTAGGGGACTGATGACCACAGATGTTAAGTCCCATAGTGCTCAGAGCCATTTGAACCATTTAAACCAAACTTTTGTTGCATACCATCTTCATTGTGCTCAGTTTAAACGGCCAGCTGTATACAAATGCATCTGCATATTCCGCAATCCGCCTTATATTTGTAATACCGTCTACGACTACAAGTCATTTTCTCTCGTATTGCACTCGCAAAACGAGGAAAGGGAAACCGACTGTATGTCTCCGTACGAGCCCTAGTTCCCCTTATCTTATTTTTGCGGCTCATTCGCTAAATATACGTTTTCGGCAGTAGAATAGTTCTGCAGTCACATTCAGATACTGGTTCTCTAACTTCCTCAATAGTATTTTGCGAAAAGAACAACGTCTTCTTTCCAGGGATTCCCATTTGAGTACACGAAGCATCTCCGTAATACTCTTGACTTGTTGTGCAGCTTTAAACATGCCTGTTACTCAGCAGCAGTATACTAATTTCAACATAGGATTATACAGTCAACCGGTTTCACATGGCTGGTAGGTACAGTGACCTAGGTTTCGGCACCTACTAGCGAATGAAATTTTGATTACTCCTATAAATTAATGCATCGAAAATTTGGTACGACAGAAACACATTAACCAAGATGACAATAGTCATGGCGTACAAGGCGTACACAGCAGGCGTACATTGCTGTCAGGACCAAAAACTGGGCAGTCAAAAGTGAAGTAAAAAGTTCTAGCATTTGAAACGTGTGCCCAGCTGGGAACAACATCAGATTGATCGGCCCAGTGGTTCACACTGCTGCCACGAAAACAATACGATTTGCGCCGCCTGTCAGGAGCAGACAGTAACATGTGCCCATTTGAAACCTTGTAACAGAAATAACTGAAAAAAGACAGTTAATTAAAAAAATATATAAAGAAAGAGAGCTTAATACCTTTTTGCAAATACGCATTAGTTAAGCAGATCATGTATAGCAAAGCCATCTGTTAGGCTTTACAGAAATTAATGTTACGTAATGGACAGAATGACATAGAAAAAATTTTACTAACAGCTCCACAATCTAGAAAATATTTGCACGAAGGTTACTTTAGCAACACATATCTACGAGTTTCAAAGAATGTGATGTTTCAGGACCAGAAGCAGGGAAAAGTGTAATAAAAAATAGAGGAATCTAAATTCCGCGAGCAGTGGATTGAAACCACTGAAAACATTTTTGTTACGTAGTTGTAAATGTTCATTGAGGATGAGGCCATCGTTCTTAGAATTATGCTTGAAAATCTCCAGCACTTCGAGTACATCGAGCCTGTAATCTTTATTTTCTCTGTCTAAAATGGAAATTTCTTCAACGCATTTCGGTTTGTCCGGAAAATAGATCAGCAAAAGTGAAATTGTGTGCATTAGTACCTTTCTTTCCTAACAAATGTTGCTTGTACCTGACACTAAAACATCTTCCAGTTTGTTCTATATAAGAAACGGGACACGTATCGCAAGTGATTTTAAACTCCGTTACAGAGCTTCCACCTGCTTGAACACTCTCCTCTGACAAGAAGGGTCCATGGAGTCATGAGGTTGTCTCGGTACCCGTACAAGTCCATCCGCTAGATACAATTTGAAACGAGACTCGTCCGACCAGGTAACACGTTTCCAGTCATCAACAGTCCAATGTCGGTGTTGACGGGCCCATGAGAGGCATAAAGCTTTGTGTCGTGCAGTCATCAAAGGTACAATAGGGGGCCTTCGTGTCCAACATCCCATATCGATGATGTTTCGTTGAATAGTTCGTACGCTGACACTTGTTGATTGCCCAGCATTGAAATCTGCAGCAATTTGCGGCAGGGTTTCACACCTGTCACGGTGAACGATTCCCTTCAGTCGTCATTGGACCCATTCTTGCAGGATCTTTTCCCGGCAGCACCGATGTCGGAGATTTGATGTTTTACCTGATTCCTGATATTCTCAGTACACTCGTAAAATGGTCATAAGGGAAAATCCCCACTTCATCGCTACCTCGGAGACGCTGTGTCCCATCGCTCGTGTGCCGACTATTACACCACGTTCAAAGTCACTTAAGGGGCTCCCGAAAGGCTCAAAATCATGAAAAGTTCAATTTTTACTTTTTTGCTATTTCTGAATCTGCAGACTATTACCTTTTAATAGATATATAATTTATTCAATTCCGAAGACTACAACTATTTTTAAATTTTTTTTGAAATGTGTTCTACATGGGCGTGACCCACTGTGGCGCTGTTAAACTGCTGTCAAATGATGTTATTATTAACGTCCGTGTTCATCAGGTACATTTTAGTGATGTGAGATAAAGTATGTGTTGTGGCTAACCTGTGATGGTTCAATATATATCGCTGGTGTGACTGTCGATTGTTTCATAATTATTTACTCTGTCGTTATCTCGAAAATATTCGTAATTAATTCTATTTCTTGAGTCTCTGTTTTGTTGAAGTATAATAATGAGTAAAAGTAAAGTTATTAGAAATCCTCTGAAGGCTTTTAAGAAAAGGAGAAATGTTGGAAAGCCAAAGGTATGTGTTATTACTGTAAACAATAAAGACGATGAAAATCCCCAACATAGCTTGTGTCCCAAAGAAGAAGACAGTTGGTGTAAATATAACAAAGGATTGCTAACTGGTGAAGTGTACACTCATAAGCATAGTCTGCCTCATGCAATAATGGAGGTGATAAAACCTATTTTCAGAGACTTAGCAGCACCTGAACTGTTGAAAAAGTGTATTCACGGAAAAACTCAAAACCCCAATGAAAGTGTAAATAGTGTTATATGGTCGAGAATCCCCAAGACTGTATTTGTTGGAATAGAAACACTTCACTTTGGTGTGTATGATGCTGTTGCGACTTTCAATGATGGCAACATTGTAAGGTGCAAGGTATTTTGAAATATGGGAATGAAGATAGGTTCTAACATGGTACGAGCGATGCTTGCTTTAGACAAGGAACGCCTTCGGGTTGCAGACAGGGCTGTAAAGAGTCTAGAAATACAAGCAAGAGTAAACAGGAGGAGGAACAAGAGGAAGCTGGAGGAGGAGTTTGCAGAGGATGAAGATAATCCATCCTATGGACCTGGAATGCACTAAAAAGTTAATCCAATCTTTGTCGCTCGATTCCCAAAACTTTTATTTTCTCATACTAATTACATGTTTTCTAAGGATCTTCCAAACATATTTGTTTCAAACTTTCAGTAAATGTTACACAGTACCTTCTGCATAATTTAACACAGCCTTTTTCCAAAAAACTGTATATTTTTGAATATATAAATAAAAAATTGCAAAAAAATGTTGTGAATTTTCATTACAATTGAAAAAAAATCATCTTTAATAACTGAACTAAAATTTTGTAAAATCCCTGTGTTAAGTTGTAGCCCATATTCCAATAAATAATCTGTAAAAAGTTTAACTTCCTACCTCAAATACTTTGTGAGGAAAGATGTAATTTATAAGCGTTATTTTAACATTGCAAGTATAGGGCGTTCCGGAGCCCCTTAAATCTTTACAAAGTTTCATTGTAGCAGCAGTAACCGATCTAACAACTGCGCCAGACACTTGTGTTAGATAAGCGTTGCTGACCACAGCGCCGTATTTTGCCTGTTTACATATCTTGTATTTGGACACGCATGCCTATATCAGTATCTTTGGGGCCTCAGTGTAAATCCATCCTGAAATTGCATATTCATAGATAAGCATAAATCTCTTATTTAACAGTAATGACGAAACAAATGGTACGTGACAAGAGCTGAGAAAAGCAGAGAAGGTGGTAGTCCACTTGTTTCACGCCATTGCAAGTGAAGTCAGCCACGTTGTTTTCGCCACTCCGAGTCGAGCACCCGAGCCCCTACCTGGCGAACTTCACCCCTCACTCGAAGTGCGAGATCTCGCCTGACTCGCTCTCTTTTTCCGTCGTTCTCTCGGGTGGAGGCAGCAGGATTAATCTTCCACCATCGATTTTGTTTCGCCCCGTTAACGTTGGCTAATGGGTGGCACTCGAAAGGCTGCTACGTCCAGTTTAAGCCCAAGCACTCCTGCATTCTTGTCTGTTACTTTAAAAATAAAAGGAATCCAGACAGCGGTACTCACATCTCTCTGGGAGAACACTCCATTATGATTACGGTACAGTTCTTGCTAACAGTGCATAGCTATAAATAGGGCGAGGTCTTTATCTTGAGACAATGATACATCTGAAACACTACGCACCGATTAAAAAACGGAAAAATAGGTGTTCAGTGTGTTTAAAAAAGCTATGCGTCGATACCATTGTTGACCCGTCACCCTCACTGCCCCCCCTCCCCCCCAAAGACATTCCATTTTTATTGTAGATTCGGATTCTACGGGTAAAAGTCCGTAACTTTTGTATGTGGACACTTTTGTCGTTGCGTGATCGATGGCACTAATCGAAAAATAACACAGCTGAGCCAAACCGGTACAATCTGAAGATAAAAGAAAACCAGACGTGTTTAGCAATGGCGAAAAAATCTTCTTTGAGGTATGTCTTCTCACCAGCGAGGTTTCCGTTTGAAGTGTGTTCTCTCCTCTCTTTCCAAAGATGTGCTGGTGTGTAAGAGTAATTTCAAGGCAAGTTCTCAAATATGTCGCCGCCCACTTCGATGCACTTGTTTATCAGCACAAGGAACGATTGAACTCAACTGAGAAGTGTTTTCAATGTAAACTGCTGACTTGCATTGGTGATAGGTTAAATCATATTACCACGCGTTGTTGCCAGTTGATAGTAAACTTCACTCTACAAGTAACACCACAAACAAAAGTACGGCGAAGTAAGATCTGGCGGCCATGGAAGCGAAGGTACTGGACCGCCTATTGCGATCCACCGACTATTGGACAAGCAATCTAATATTTTCCGTGCTGCTACAGAATAGCGTGCGGGACAATCATCATGGTGAAACCACATGTTAGTCGCAAATTCGAGGAAAGGTCTGCAAGCAAATACTTGCAGATCGTCCTCCGAGAACGTTAGATATTTATTACCATTCAAGATGCCCTCGATAAAGATGGAGCAGTGAATTTGTCACCAATAATTCCACACCAAAGATTCGCATTCCACGGACACCGATGTTCAGCTTGCTGTAACTAAAGTGGGTTTTCCACATTACAGTAATCTTCTTCTTCTGTATGTGCCTTTGCCCCGCTGTTTTGCTGGGTCGGCATGGTTAGGGTCGGATTTGGCAAGGTTAATTTGAGGGGTGGCCGGATGCCCTTCCTATCACCACCCCGTACCTCCCGAGACAGAATTAGTGTATCCCGGCTATCTGAGTAATCCATGAAACAGTGCGAAAGTATTGCCGGCCGTTGTAGCCGAGCGGTTCTAGGCGCTTCAGTCCGGAACCACGTTGCTGCTGCGGTCGCTGGTTTGAATCCTGCCTCGGGCATGGGTGTGTGTGATGGCCCCAGGTTAGTTAGGTTTAAGTAGTTCTAGGTGACTGATGACCTCAGATGTTAAGTCCCATAGTGCTTAGAGCCATTTGAACCATTTGTTGCGAACGTGTTCAGTGGTTCAAATGGTTCTGAGCACTATGGACTTTACATCTGGGGTCATCAGTCCCCTAGAACTTAGAACTACTTAAACCTAACTAACCTAAGGATATCACACACATCCATTCCCGAGGCAGGATTCGAACCTGCGACCGTAGCGGTGTCGCGGTTCCAGACTGAAGCGCCTAGAACCGCACGGCCACACCGGCCGGCCCGTGTTCAGTGTCTGCGTGTCGTGTAACTGAGGCGGAATGTGGGGACCAGCATGGTATACACCTAGTGGAATGTGAAAAACCGTCTAAAAACCACTTCCAGGTAATCCGTCGGGGGTTTCGATCCGGGGTCGACGCGCCTACCCGAGTCCAGGAAGCAGCGCATTAGCGCTCTCAGCTAACCTGGCGGGTTGTCCACAGTACACTAATGCCTGTTGTATATTACTAGTCACCATTTAAAGTCAGGTCTTGAAACATTTTAGGTAAGCTTTCCCAGGATAGTTTACGCCAATCTTCAATTTCTTCATGTGACACTCTCACATGGCTCAAACAAACCTGCAGTTATTCTTACTGCCCTTGTTGTTGTTGTTTTTTTGGGGAAGGAAACCAGACAGCGAGGTCATCGGTCTCATCGGATCAGGTAAGGACGGGGAAGGAAGTCGGCCGTGCCCTTTGAAAGGAACCATCCCGGCATTTGACTGGAGCGATTTAGGGAAGTCACGGAAAACCTAAATCAGGATGGTCGGACGCGGGATTGAACCGTCGTCCAGTGTCGTACTGCCCTTCCTTGTATACTTGAAATATACCCTGCGAGTCCTTTGTGGCACTTTGGGTGTTACAACGATCTCAGATCGAAACGAATTCAATGATTTGGTTACTAATTTTCTTATTTGATTAATTTATATATTTACTCTTTTTCGTTTTTTGGGTGGGAAAGAGTGCAGTGATCTAAACCTTTTCACAGGAGCTACTATCAAGTCGCTCTGATTAACTCGTTAGTCGATGGGTTGCTTGTATTTACGTTTAGAGTTCGATTCTTTCATACAATCGCACTTCAGTTACAATGAAAGTAATGAGAAGAAACCATTTAAATAAACAAAAGGAAAAACTCAAAGGTTAACATCCAGGTTTTCCAAGTACTTATCTGCCTTATGTAATTCTAAATGGGACCCGACGAAATCACATAAGGAGCAGTGCCGAACGATGGGTGTCACAGGTCACAGGTGACCTCACTGGAGTCACAGCTTACAGAGTATCGAGACTCCCCGATAGAGCTCTCACTGTCCCGCGCCTCAGTTTGTGCCGTGTGACAGAAGGAAGACTGAATTTTGATAACTGGGTATTTGACTACCAAGAAGCCTTGCTTGAGCAACGCAGTCATGTTCCACAATGTGCCTAGACGCATTACGTGTTCACACCTCTCGGCATGTGAGGGTACGTCCAGCGATGTCGAGCACGATAATTTCGGTGGTCCACGTGTTATGGTTGGAGAGGCATAACACTGTATTGGTGTACTGACTTCCAAATCTTTGAAAACGGTACACTTGATGGACAACTCCTCCTCACAGCGCGCCTTTTCAGGGGTGCATTCGGCCCTGACTGCATCTTTATGGATGAAAATGCCTGAGAGTTTCTAACAGCGTAGATGGACGAGATCTTGGAACGATAGAATATTCGACGAATAGCCTGTCCTGCCCATCACCTCGACATCCATCCCATAGAGCATGTGCGAGATGCATTGAGGATCGTACAGCAGTACGTCCACAGTCACCAACGACGAACCAACATTATTATGAACCACTCTGGTGTAGGACTGGAACGCCCTACCACAACCCCTCACCAACCTTGTAGCCGACATGGGAGGACTTGCACAGGATGCACCACGCACCCTGTTAATAACAAAGTCCCGCCTTTATAGTGTCAGGGGGACTATTATACATCATGATAACTTCAGAGTAATTATTGTCTTTGAATAAGAGCAGAATTTCTGTTAGTATCCTTGCGCATTTCTGTTAGTTAATTTCTGTATTGTGCTGTAGCAGTTCTTTCTGCGAAGGAGGGATCAAAAAGTTTCCGTTCGAAGGTCGTAAAGTCCCGAATCGATATGCGAAAAGCGCCGTGAGCATTGAGGGAACAATCCCAAGACGCACCAGGCTGCGGGTAGCCGTTATGTTAAGTACCGTGTCCTGCTACGTGAAGATGTCTGTCGTTGCCTGCAGCATATCCTCATCCGACAGGAATCGTTTGTCCTTAAAGAATTTTTTTAAGGGATCTAAGGCTTGATAATCGGATGGAGAGGGATTTTAGGACTACAGGGCAGTTGCTCAGTTGAGATGGCAGAACTACATTATGACATTTGCAGTATGTTCACGTGCGTTATCATGAAACAGCAGCACCTCTTGCCGGAGTCCACAGTGGTGGCTTCGATAGACATGCTGCCCCATTCTTATTCTTCATTCTCCTATGGATGTTTGCCGCTGTTTGTCCTTCGGGGGCCACGAAGATAATAACACCACTTTGGTCCTGGTTGGATGCATTTGGTAGTAATGTCACCGTAGCTCACATTTCCACATTTACCGCACGCTCATCGGAAAGACACGATTGCCCTCACTACTATTATATACCCGCATTGAAGTCGCTCAACTTTCCATATACGCTGCAGCAACGACCTCAAACGAAAACTTTTTGATCCCCCCACCTCCGCATCCCCGATATGTGTTGACTTAGTTTCATAGAGATGTTTTACATGGCAGCTACATTTATTGCGTCCGTAAGTTTTGCACACCAACATACACTACTGGCCATTAAAATTGCTACACCACGAAGATGGCGTGCTACAGACGCGAAATTTAACCGTCAGGAAGAAGATGCTGTGATATGCAAATGATTAGCTTTTCAGAGCACTCACACAAAGTTGGCGCCGGTGGCGACACCTACAACGTGCTGACATGAGGAAAGTTTCCAACCGATTTCTCATACACAAACAGCAGTTGACCGGCGTTGCCTGGTGAAACGTTGTTCTGGTGCCTCGTGTGGGGAGGAGAAATGCGTACCATCACGTTTCCGACTTTGATAAAGGTCGGATTGTAGCCTATCGCCATTGCGGTTTATCGTATCGCGACATCGCTGCTCGCGTTGGTAGAGATCCACTGACTGTTAGCAGAATATGGAATCGGTGGGTTCAGGAGGGTAATACGGAACGCCGTGCTGGTTCCCAACGGCCTCGTATCACTAGCAGTCGAGATGACAGGCATCTTATCCCCATGGCTCAACGGATCGTGCAGCCACGTCTCCATCCCTGAGTCAACAGATGGGGACGTTTGCAAGACAACAACCATCTCCACGATCAGTTCGACGACGTTTGCAGCAGCATGGACTATCAGCTCAGAGACCATGGCTGCGGTTACCCTTGACGCTGCATCACAGACAGGAACACCCGCGATGGTGTACTCAACGACGAACCTGGGTGCACAAATGGCAAACGCCATTTTTTCGGATGAATCCAGGTTCTGTTTACGGCATCATGATGGTCGCATGTGTGTTTGGCGACAGCTCGGTGAACGCACATTGGAAGCGTGTATTCGTCCTCGCCATACTGGCGTATCAACCGGTGTGATGGTATGGGGTGCCATTGGTCACACGTCTCGGTCACCTCGTGTTCGAATTGACGGCATTTTGAACAGTGGACGTTACATTTCAGATGTGTTACGACCCGTGGCTCTACCTTTCATTCGATCCCTGCGAAACCCTAAATTTCAGCAGGACAATGCTCGACCAAATGTTGCAGGTCCTTTACGGGCCTTTCTGGATACAGAAAATGTTCGACTGCTGCCCCGGTCAGCACATTTTGCAGATCTCTCGCCAATTGAAAACGTCTGGTCAATGGTGGGCGAGCAACTGCCTCGTCACAATACGCCAGTCACTGCTCTTGATGAACTGTGGTGTCGTGTTGAAGCTGCATGGGCAGCTGTACCTGTACACGCCAACCAAGCTCTGTTTGACTCAATGCCCAGGCGTATCAAGGTCGTTATTACGGCCAGAGGTGGTTGTTCTGGGTACTAATTTCTCAGGGTCTATGCACCCAAACTGCGTGAAAATGTAATCACATGTCAGTTCTAGTATAATAAATTTGTCCAATGAATACCCGTTTATCATCTGCATTTCTTCTTAGTGTAGCAATTTCAATGGCCAGTAGTGTATAATTACTTCTGTTCGACGATGTGTGGTTAATTTTGTTTATATTGCCTGACGAATGCCACAATGGCCAGGTAGCATTAGGATAAAACAAGGGTTTGTGTGTTTTAATCAGATCTGGAAATCGAGAGCCCAACGACAATTTTTGTGATCATCGACTGTAAAAAAAATTCAATTCTAATTATGTGTTAACTACTGTCTACACCTCTAACCGCTGCGAATACAAGGTTGGGACGCACACAGTGTCGAGCCCACGGCGCCCGCCTGTGTGGGAGGCGCAGATGGCCGTTGGCAGGCGCAGTCTCCGTGGGTGGCGCCTACGAGGACAGCCACGCCAGGTAATGCATTGCGACAGCGTCGCGCTCCGGTGTGCGGTGCCGTGCTGGGACGAATTGTATCGATTATAAAAGGCGACAGGCCGCGGCCGGACCTCCGCCCGCTCGCCTCGGCCCATCCCTGTGACACGTCTCAAACAATTGACTGCCCGCTCACCGTGTCCACGACCTCACGTCTCAGCTACAGGTTACGGACTATCACCCCCCCCCCACCTCCCCCCCCCCCCAAGGAGACGATCCTTGATCCTTTGTGTTGTCTTCAGCCTAGTAACAGCTAATATCCGTTATTACAGTAGCCGACAAATTCGCCCCAGAGATCGGCACCTGTGTTCATGTGTAAAACAATTCTCATTTATTCCTCTGCAACGTACGGGGAGTTTATTGTAGAATTATCGACACATTGAAAAGTATCTATTGGTAGTCTTAGAAGACCTTGAGTTGCTATCTGACTTAAGTTGGCTCTGTTTAAGCGCGCGGTTATGCCCCCAGTATCATTTGCATCGAAATTATCATTACACTCTAACTATCAAACAAAAATATGGTGCATATGAACACCTCAAGTTAGTACAAATCTGTTTCTCTCCTCAGAGGAATAGATAATGCTACGTATGTGGAGTCGTATGCTCTAAACTATTCAGACTTGGAGAGTAACCACTGGACTCAATGCCGTGTTGAGTGGTACTTAAGTAAATAAATCAGTGAAATCAAAGTGAACTAGAAATTAGGATATAAATGAAAAACTTGGTTTAGTTTAGAGAGTTACATACTGGCATTCAGCGGGCAAAACAGCAGAACAGAAGAGACAATGACCGTGAAGTCAGCAACTTCCACATAAGCGGGCGCTGTCGATTCAGCCGTCAGGGCATCGCCCGACCGGCTCACGTGTTTCTCAGTTGTCGTATGTGAGCAAAGGCCCTCGCCTACATCCCAAGAGCCAATGACCGACGTTAAGAAGATTCTTCGAGAAGCTTTTCAACGTGACAGAAGAGGCAATGACCGGCTCACGTGTTTCTCAGTCGTCACATGTGATCAAAGGCCCTCACTTACATTCCAAGAGCCAACGACCGACGTTAAGAAGATTCTTCGAGAAGCTTTTCAACGTGACAGACGAGGCAATGACCGTGAAGTCGTTCACCTCCAGTAAACTGAAGTGAATAAATACGCGAGACGCAGTGGGCCAGACAGATGAAGTCAGATGAAGACGGAGACGGAGACGAAGACGAAGACGGAGAGAAGAGACGAAGAAGACGAAGAAGTTTTCAGTCAGTTTCGGTGCTGAAGACCGTCATGCAAGAAGAGACTGCATCATGCACAGACGCACCAAGTCCGCCGCTGTAATGGAATAGCAAGCAGCAGCCGCGGCCCCAGAAGACAGAAGTTAAAAGGTATTTGAAGTCTGGTTTTTACATACCCGGGTGACTCGTGAGGACGGGAAGGAGACGGCCTCACATCAGTAGTCACCTGTGAGCTGGGATGAAGACCTGACAGCCGAAGACTGGCAAGCGGGAGTCCGTGGTTCGAGTCCGCCACACTGGCCTTCCCCCGCCGCGCCGCTCCGCTGGCCGACGCAGAACATACGCGGCCGCTTAGAGAAGAGAAACACTGGGACGCGACACCCAAGGTATCATCCGATGCACGATTTCGCTCGCAATAATTAAACGGGCCACCTCGCGCTGCGCGTCTCCAGTCAGCTGGGCGAGACGGCGACACGAGATACACACCGCTACGCGTAATCAGACGCCGCCGCCGCCGCCGCCGCCGCCGCCGCCTCTGCCGCAGCAGAAGACTTCACAAACGACACAGCTGCCGCTCTCCGAACCAGAACATCCCGTAAGATACAGTTGTACAAATCTTCAATAAAAGTTATCTTATGTAAAAATGATGTTTCATTCGACCTCATACCCGAGCCAAGGAAGAACCCACCCTGCCCACATGTTGTTAAGAGAAAAGTTAAATTATTTAATATTTTCACCCTAACAGAATGCTTTAGAATGCTCATCCTGACAATTGACAGCATCAAAAGAGAAAACCCAGTTACATTTAGTGACAGAAGTGTCACATTTAGTAACACAACTGTTACAGCCGGTAACTTGTCTCCACGCACTCCAAGCAGGGCAGCCAGACACTGCGACTGCTCTCCTCCACAGCCGCCCAGAGTCCACCTTCAGAGTTTTTGCAAACCTGGCCGTTCTTCGCCGCATGGATCCGTGCGCGTTGGTAGCCAATCACGACACAGGCTACCATGTATCCGTGCGCGTTTGTACCCAACCACGACACAGAATTCTCCCACGGTTACTGTTGCCGCCAAACTTTTAACATGTATCTCTACGCGCTCTGCGCCAATCCCGTCACAGTCTTCCGCAAATTTTCCACTGTGGCGCGAAATCGTCTTTCTCTCTTTCGCATATAGCTCCTTCTCGCTTCTTGTTGTGATTGCCCAGCCTCTCCGAATCTCTTTGGTGGTCTGAAGTGCCAGCCGACAAAGGGGTCCGGCCACTGCTATCCCAATTGACGTGACATAAACAGCTTCCTTAGGGTTTCCGGCCGTGTTCCAGCCTCTGGGCCCATCTCGTTAGTCTGACATGACACACACAACTTCCTTTTCTGCGTCCATTCTCTCCTACCGGTGGGCCTGTTTTCAATTATTATTTGGTGTATTAGTACTGATTTAGCATCATGTAAGGTGCAAAATCTGCTACCTTACACCTCAATCACAGGTGCACATTTTTAATTGCGTGACCTGTTCCTGTTTGTCTGGTTCATCTACAGGTCTAAGTAGTTGCAAAACGCTTTATACTGTGGGCAGCCACAGCTGTGGAAATACATCTTGATAGATGAAGAACCGCAACAACTGTTAAATGATACTTTATTAAAACGACCCGTGTTGCAGCTCATAGCTGCATCCTCAGGAATACACAGTCAGTTTATATAAAATCCAGGCCGGGATTAAATGGACAACCTAACATTTTCAGTCAAGTCAAAACAAAACATGTACCTAACATGTGGCAGTCAGATAATTAAAGTTCTAATTAGGAGCGTCTGTAATCCTACTTTTCTGTGCAAAAACATTTCCGCTCTGATATGAGGTTCTGACACGGACAACCCGAGTTGCTGACGCAAATGCTTAAATCTGAAGACGATCCAAAGAAATCGAAACACGTCATGTAATTAAAAATGTGCAACTGAATCTGATGAATAAATTGATTTAATCTCCGTTACTTTTGCCATTATTCGCGAGCATCTAAATCTAACATGATCGCTCTGCAATTGACACTTCAGTATTTGGAAGAAGGCTCAAAGAACTACTTTCAGACAAATTCTCGACATCCCCCCGCTCGAATAGTTTGTGCGAAAATGAACACACAAATCTTTCCGTGAGGACTCTGATTTATTTTGTTATGATGGTAATTTCTCGTTTGGTAAGTGGGAATCAAAATATTTTCGCAGTCAGAGGAGAAATATGGTGTTTGAAATTTCGTGGAAAGTTCTCGCCGCAACGATAAACGCCTTTGATTTAATAACTGCCACCCCAATTCACTTATCATGACAGTGACGTACAAAACGAGCCGCCCTTCTTCGAACTTCATCGATGTTTCCCGTCACTCCATCTGGTAAGTCCTGTACCACGCAACAGTCTTTCAGAAGAGGACACCAAGCGCAGTTTACACTGTCTCTTCACTAGGTATGTTTTATCTTCTAAGCGTTGTGCCAATAGAACGCAGTCTTTGATTCGCCTGTCCCACAACATTTACTGTTGATGGTTCCACTGTTTGTAATTGCAATTCCTAGGTATTTGAATTAAATCTATAGCATTTAAATATGTATTTCTTATTGCATATAGTGTTACCCATCGAATAGAAATTATTTTCAGAAAGTTCCTTTCATACAAGTTAGAAGCGGCTTTGTAAACTCACTGTCAAGATGTGAAATGCGAGACTTATTAGCAGAGCCTACGTTAATTGGTACGAGATTCTGACTGTATTTAACATTATTCATTACTGCGCAGATTTTCAGTATGAAGGAAACTTACGTAAATTGTTTGATAAGTATGTAAGTATATTGTCTTTCTCGTAGGAAATTGTCTCCCCTTTCTACTCAAGCACTAATACTGGTGGTATCTCTCTCCTTTTTTTCGAAATTTACAAATTTGTTTTTTTTACAGTATTATACAAGGGTCAGCCCAAAATATGCACATGTTTACTCAGGTCATAGAAACCATCTTGCGGCTTATATTCCAATTTCATTCAACCTATGTCCGCAATTCGCGCTGTCGTAGCACACTGTTAAGGTGGCTGCTGCGCTTGGCGTTTGTCTGAAGCGAACGTGCTGTTAGAGTTCCTGTTTTGCGAAAACAGTAATAAATATTAAAAAACAAAAATTAAAAGAAACATGGTCCGAACAGGCCTTGAAACCCCAGTGACACCAACATGCTGTAGTGTCATCCACAGCCCTTAGACGTCACCGGATGCGAATCCAGGGGCATATGGTCAGCACACCGCTCTCCGCTCTTACGGCCGTTGCCAGTTTTCGTGACCGGTGCCGCTGCTTCTCACAAGGGAACCTCCCCATCGCACCCCCCTCAGATTTAGTTATAAGTTGGCACAGTGGATAGGCCTTGAAAAACTGAACACAGAGCAATCGAGAAAACAGGAAGAAGTTGTGTGGAACTATGAAAAAAATAAGCAAAATATACAAACTGAGTAGTCCATGCGCAAGATTGGCAACATCAAGGTTATTGTGTGCTCAGGAGCGCCGTGGTCCCGTGGTTAGCGTGAGCTGCTGCGGAACGAGAGGTGCTTTGTGCAAGTCCTCTCTCCAGTGAAAAGTTTACTTTCTTTATTTTCGCAAAGTTATGATCTGTCCGTTCGTTCATTGACGTCTCTGTTCACTGTATTAAGTTTAGTGTCTGTGTTTTGCGACCGCACCGGAAAACCGTGCGATTAGTAGACGAAAGGAATACATCTCACGTATTTAATGCACTCTCGTCCAAAGTAGCAAACAGTCAGCTGCCAGCCAGAAAGCCTCGTTAGCAGGAATACTCTCTTCCGTGAGCTGTAGTCGACTGACGTCGTGTGTTTCAATGTTTGTTTAGGTGTAGCGTCCCCATACTACGGCGCAGCTACCTCGCATCGGACGGACGGACGGGCAGATAATAATTGTCTGAAAATAAAAATTAAACTTTTCACTCGAGGGAAGACTTGAACCAAGAACCTCACGTTCCACAGCAGCTCACGCTAACCACGGAACCACGGCGTTCCTGAGCTTACGCCATCCTTGATGTTGCCTATATTGCTCATGGACTACTCAGTTTGTATATTTTGCTTATTTTTTTCATAGTTCCACACAACTTCTTCTTGTTTTCACGAGTGATCTGTGTTCAGTTTTTCAAGGCCTATCCACTGTGCCAACATATAACTAAATCTGTTGGGGGTGCGGTGGAGAGGTTCCCTTGTCAGTTGAGTATCTCCTCAATTGGCCCCACGAGAGCTGAGCGCACCCCGCTTGCCAACAGCACTCGGCAGACCCGGACGGTGACCCAGCCAGGTGTCAGCCAAGCCCGACAGCACATAACTTCAGTGATCTGGCGGGAACCGCTGCTCGCAATGCAGTTGGTCACTGGGCAAGCAGATTATCTGGTGAAAGACACCTGACAATCTGCACTGTATTCATAACCTGATTTTGGCGGACAAACGTATGCAGTGAACTAATCATAAACCCGAGTGCGAGTATGAGAAACGAATGTGTGCAGAATATTCAGACAATTCACATTGACAAAGGTTTGCACCACGTGGGTTCCGAGAATGTTGACGGAAGCTCACAAAGAAACACAGATGACAGTGTGCATTGAATTGCTTCGGGAGGTGTAACGTGGTATGGTGACTCCCTTTTGAAGGCTAGTAAACAATGATTTCTACTGTGCAGGCGTACAAGACTTGGGTCTACGGTGGCGTAAAGTAGTTGAAAGGAATGGTCACTTCTTAAAGTTATCATCATACTGCACAATTTCTAGTTTGAGATGCTTGTGAATGTCAAAAACTTTCGTACAGGCATTTGATTACGAACTAATTAATTGTGTAAATACAACATTTGGCACTTTTGCGCCAGTCTGCTATATCCTACTACAATTTTTAGAAGCTGAATTAATAGCTTTATCAGCAGCTATCCTTGATTGTTAAAATGTGCCAAGTATTTCTTGAATTTAGTATTTCTTGCGCTAAGGTAATGTTCAAGAGCTCAATCGTTATGCTGCCCCCTGGCGCAAGAAGAGGTGTAGCGCCTTCGGTGGTGAATACTGTCTGAAATCTGGAGGGACATAGCATATTATACAATGAGACACAATTGGCTAAAGACGCCTCGCGTGACTGAGAGTGTGTTTTAAAAGAATCAGTCAAAATCAGACTAACAGGTAATACTATTAACGGTGATAATGGAATGCCGCTAAATAAAACTTGGAATCCTTTTTCTTATTACATGTGAAGAAACAACGGCATCTGAACAGGCCGGTTACGAGTAATAATTTTTAACGTTATATCGTTTTTTGACAGTATTCACCACTGGAGGCGGTGCAACTGTTCTTGCGCGTGGGATCAACAGCAATAATTGAGAACTTACGCATTATCTTAGCGCATGTGCTTCCGTATTTTCGCTGCATATAAAGGTTCTGATGTTCACGGTTTGAGTCAGTCGTCGCCGAGAGCGGCTTAGCTTTTGTCACCTGATGATGGCGGCCAGGTGGACCGCTGAAATTTTGTATGCAGATGACAGTTTGATCCGCCTGAAGACCCGTCAAGAATTTGATCTGTTAACACGCCAGGAAAGTTTACATTTCTTGTATTATCAATTTTACAAATGTTAGCGCATTTTCCTGTCTTTCATTGGAGTTATCTTCTAATACATTTGTAGCATCGCGAAGCATATATTACTAGTAATTTTATTTCTGTGTTATGTATGAACCAATATTTCTTTTTTTTCAGTCATCAATGGTATTGTTGTTGGTTTGATGCAGCCCGCCACGTATTCCACTCGTGTGCCAAGCTCTTCATTTCAGAGTAGCAGAGTAGCACTTGCCCCCAACATTTTCATTTATTTTCTGGATGTATTCCAATCGCTGTCTTCCCCTACAGTTTTTACCCTCTGTAGTTCACTCTTATACCGTGGAGGTTACTCCCCGATGCCTTAAGGCGTGTCCTATCATTCTATCCCTTCTTGTTGTGTTTTCTGTATGTTACTTACTTCGTTGATTTTGCAGAGAACCTCCTCGTTCCTTATCACTGCATCTAATTTTCGACATTCTTCTGCAGTACCATATCCCAAACGCTTCGATTCTCTTCTACTCTGGCTCCCTACAGTCCGTGATTCACTGCTATACATTGTTGTGCTTCAAACGTACATTCTCAGAAATTTATTCCTCAAATTAAGGCTTATGTTTGGTCTCAGTAAACTTGTCTTGGCCAGGAATGCCCTCTTTGCCTGTTTTTAGTCTCATTTTTATGTCCTCCTAGGATCCAACAAACTCCCATTCATGTGCAGAGTCCGTCGAGTTAAAACCATAATTTGTACACTATTAAAATACAGGAAAAATATCAGATGGTAGTATGTTGATAATGAATTACCTTTCAATAAAACCACTTGAAATAATAGTGAACTGCATACCTGGAGGCGGCAAAACCAAATCATGAGATTTTTGGGAACATTGCTGGTTTATTTGATAAAAGTAGCTTCTTCTTCTTCTTCTTCTTCTTCTTCTTCTACTTGACTTCATGTATTAGGCTTATTGCCTGTTACGGTACCTATCTCTTCCATGGTCTTCCTACATTTGTTCTTCCAGTGCGTTTATAATTTAGAGAATTTACCGGGAACCTTTCGCCATCCATACTCTCTACGTGGCCCTTCCATTTTTTTCTATTTTCCTTTACTTTATCGTTTAGGTTATATATTCCGAAAGATTTCCTTATATCTTCATTTTATTTTCGATCTTCCTTTGTACATCCTTCCACTCTTCATATGTATCTTATTTCTCTATTCTGTTTTCTTGACGTCTCGTTGCTGCACATGCGTCGCTTCCGTAATTACTGTTGCTGATTTATAAGACTTCAGCTGATTTTTTTTTTTTTTTGCTTTGTTCTGCGAAATTTTTATAATTGTTCCACATGTGAAAGTAAATTTATTTAATTTTTGGTCCACGTCATGGTAATACTCGTTAAGTGATGTCGCATCCTAGGCATTTAAAATGTTTTAATTTCTTCGAAGATTTTATTATTCGAGACTATTTTAGATCTCACTGGTTGTCTGCCCTTAAATGCCATTATTTTCGTTTTGCCTATCGACAATGTAAGCTTATAATTTGAGGCTATCTGCTGCAACTTATAGACTCCCATCTGAAGGTCATCTTCATTCTACTTATTCCCGTCAGACTGAACGAAGTCGTACAAGAACGTTATGAACTCCACACTTTCTTGGAAAATGATTTCGAAGTGTTCGGGTGCAGAAACTTTTTGCTGTGTTATTAGGCACCATACTATACTGTAGGTCGGGCAACACTGAATTTGTTCTGTGATAATTTTAGATTCCACTTCGATCACCAGAAATTGTTAGAAAGTAACTGGCAAAAACAAAGAAAGCTACGAGGGCGTGCTGAGAAGTAATGCCCACAAAAATTTTATACGAAAACTGTTAAAGCTTTATAAATAAACCTTACGTTATTAACATTCTACATCTTTATTCTTTATATATGGTAGTCTCCTGATATATGACGCAAGAAGAGTTTGCGACAGTTGGTACCAAAAGTACCGTGGACGTCCATGCGCAGTAGAAACATTGCTGCCTGCAAACCAATCCCGATTCCCGCGGGAATCACGCCCCCTGGAGCAACAACGCAGCATGACACGCGCTTATGTAGCGGTGCACGAGCAGATGTGGTCAGTCCGGAAGCTGAAACTTCCTGGCAGATTAAAACTGTGTGCCCGACCGAGACTCGAACTCGGGACCTTTGCCTCACGCGGGCAAGTGCTCTACCAAGGCAAAGGTCCCGAGTTCGAGTCTCGGTCGGGCACACAGTTTTAATCTGCCAGGAAGTTTCATATCAGCGCACACTCCGCTGCAGAGTGAAAATCTAATTCCAGTTCGGAAGCTGTCAGTCAGTCCAAGTCTTGCTAGCGAGATCCTGCAGAACGTTCTTCGTGTCTTCAAGTCGTCGAGCGAGACAGGAACAGTGGCCAGTAGACAGGCAGTGATTAGTCTACAGTAGGTACACTACAGTGAATAGAATTATCGTATATGGACAGGGACCGTCTGCCTGCAGATTTAAACTATTGTTAGTTTGACTGTTCTTCGAATAGTACACCAAGACAGAAGATTAATTTTCTTCCGACTTCATTTCAGAGAACATTGTTTAGTTGGTATTCATGAAACTGTAGTCAGCGCAGGACAGTAAGGCTGAACATGTATTCTGCAACTGCTGGAAGCGGCGTTACAAAATTGGCTAATATATTTTACCGTTCTAGGTCACTTTCTTTGTGTGTGCGCAGCTCTAGAAACCACGCATCCATCCTGCCAAGACGGAATTAGTAGAGCATTAAATGAATTCGCAATTGCGATTAAGGCCAACCTTCGGTTGCAGAATGGAATGACGACAATGAAAATTCGTGCAGGACCGAGAGTCGAACCCGCGAGCGGTCGCCTTACCATTTTGCTATCCGTGGACGACTCACGGCCAGGCCCAAACTTATATATCTGCCGATACCGGGCAAGCGACTTTCAAGTACAATGTCTGACCTGTACGGGAACGTACATAATGGATGTACGAGCCGGCCGGTGTGGCCGTGCGGTTCTAAGCGCTTCAGTTTGGAACCGCGTGATCGCTACGGTCGCAGGTTCGAATCCTGCCTCGGGCATGGATGTGTGTGATGTCCTTAGGTTAGTTAGGTTTAAGTAGTTCTAAGTTCTAGGGGACTGATGACCTCAGTAGTTAAGTCCCATAGTGCTCAGAGCCATTTTTTGGATGTACGAGTATAGGATTTAGACTCGTGGTTGGCGACATATGGAAGTTTGGATCTCGTCGTGCGTGGTACACGCATAGCCAAATGGTAACGCGACTGCTAGCGATAAGCGGGAAATCTTGGCTCGAGTCCCAGTGCGGCGCAAATTTTCATTGTCCTCATTCCATTCTGCAGCTGATAGTTGTGCTATTCGCTGTGGTCGCCGCAGTGTCTGTTCCTTTAGACATGCATGCATGTCCAAAGGAACTTTAAATCGCAATCGCAATAACACGCGTGCTGGAATATTGGACCTTTATTAGTTTTTTTTTTTTTCAACGGCAGCGAGATTTTCGGTAAAGTGGGTGCCCCCAGTCCACAACATATCTAAGTGTTTTTTTTTAATAAGTAGCGTTTTGAAATTAAAATGAAACGTGCTAAGATATGTCAATAATTTTATTTTTACATGAAAGCCTGTACCTTAATTACGCACTGACGCCATTACAGTCTGATTCTTCCTTGTTTACGTTGTGTACTGAGTGTTTAAGATACCTCCGATGCCCGCATCTCGTGATCGTGCGGTAGCGTTCTCGCTTCCCACGCCCGGGTTCCCGGGTTCGATTCCCGGCGGGGTCAGGGATTTTCTCTGCCTCGTGATGGCTGGGTGTTGTGTGCTGTCCTTACGTTAGTTAGGTTTAAGTAGTTCTAAGTTCTAGGGGACTGATGACCATAGATGTTAAGTCCCATAGTGCTCAGAGCCATTTGAACCATACCTCCGATAATCGTGAGTCCCGCCGACTGTGAAGTACGAGCTGTTTCAAGATTTCCTAGTGCTAAAGGCCTAAAAGCGATCGATATTCATCGTGAGATATGTGCATTTTACGGAGAAAACATTATGAGTGATGGAATGGTAAGAAAGTGGGCGAGAGCATTTAAAGATGGCCTCACAAATGTGCATGATGAACAACGGAGTGGGCGTCCTTCGGTCGTTAATGAAATTTTGGTGCAGGAAGTGGACGATAGGGTGAGATAAAACAGACGCATTGCGATTTCCTCCTTGCGGGATGACTTTCCTAACATTTCTCGTAGTGTTTTGTATGGCATTGTGACCGAACACTAGAATTACCGAAAACTGTGGCACGTTGGGTAACGAAAATGTTTACGGATGTGCACAAAACCAAACGTTTAGACAGTGCATTGACTTTCCTTCAGCGGTACCACAACGACGGTGATGATTTCTTAAGCCAAATTGTTACTGGCGATGAAACATGGGTGGCCTACGTCACACCAGAATCAAAGCAACAGTCCATTGAAGTTGAGCAAGGGCATCGTTTTGCTGCAAGACAATGCCCGTCCGCATGTGGCGAATCAGACCAAAGACCTCATCACATCTTTTCGATGGGAAACTCTAGATCATCCTCCGTACAGCCCCGATCTTGCGCCCAGTGACTACCATCTGTTACTGCACGTGAAGAAACACCTGGGCGGTCAGGGTCTTCAAGACGATGACGAAGTCAAAACAGTGGTGATGCAGTGGTTAACAAGTCAGGCGGCAGACTTCTATGAGGAGGGTATTCAAAAACTGGTACAACGTTATGACAAGTGCCTCAATATTGACGGAAATTATGTAGAAAAGTAGATTAAGGTACATGCTTCAATGTAAAAATAAAATTATTGAGATATCTTAGTACATCTTTTTTTTAAATTTCAAAACGGTGCTTACTTAAAAAAACACGCCTCTTATATATTTATCTCTGCGGTCTCAAAGTATGTCAGATGTTACCTTGTCTTAGGCGCCTACGCGGTGTATCGAAAAGTCGGTGTGGTTCTAAAAGGCTCAGTACGGGTACCTGATGGCATACAACGCCTTCCAGCGTTTCCCTTTGGAGTAACAGCCAGTGCTTTGGCGTCTTTTAAAGGGTATTATGTCTGCATATTCGTTTCTGTGGTTACAAGTATTAGGAAAAATGTTATACTGTCCTAGGTGCCTACGAGCTGTATCTAAAAACTGGCGTGGTTTTAAATAGCCAACACGGATACCCGAGAGCTACAACGCCTTCGAGCAGTTCCCTTTGCAGTAACAGCCAGTGCTTTGGCATGTGGAACGCACGTTAAACACTCGCAGGCTGTGTTAGCAGGACGGTACGTCTCTTCAAACAGGTGGCGTGTGGTTGATGGTTGGTGGTTCCTGGCCGCAGACTGTTGGCTGCTGGGGGCGCTTCTACTGCGAAATGAGGCGCGCGCCGTTCTGGCTGGACATTTGCTTTCCAAATTAGCGGCGCCGCAGCCGCCGGGACATACGTTTGCGTAACTGGGGACATCCTGGTCGGCGTGCAGTTTGCAACGTCCGCTCACACGCGGTTCGCGTCATTTCCGTTCGAACCCGACCCCGCGGAGCTCTGCCGCGTCACCCGTATCTCTAATGCTGTTTACTGCCTGCGCGCTTCCGTCGCAAACAACAAATGACCTGCGCGCTCCCCTCGCGCAGTTCTGCCGAAGGGATTATTTGTGCGGCGTGTAGAGTTCGAGTACACTAAAAATATTACCCGGTGTCAGTGAAGGAACAGCCTCTGAAGGGTCTCTGACACCACTGTGCTCCCGTTACTCCTTACCGTTCCGAAAAACGATAACTCAACAGACTTCGTGTTCTTGTTCTTTATGTACTGCCTACATCTTACATGTTGCTATTGAATTTTTAGGTATTTTGCTCACTCTGTTCTCATATTTAACGTTCGCTTTCTGTGTTTTACAAACCCGTTGATACCTTTTGTGTATAAAATGCTTGTTTTACGGTCTGATGATGACCAAATCAAATGGCTCTGAGCACTATTGGACTTAAATCTATGGTCATCAGTCCCCTAGAACTTAGAACTACTTAAACCTAACTAACCTAAGGACAGCAGACAACACCCAGCCATCACGAGGCAGAGAAAATCTCTGACCCCGCCGGGAATCGAACCCGGGAACCTGGGCGTGGGAAGCGAGAACGCTACCGCACGACTACGAGATGCGGGCTGATGATGACCGCAAAGTCGGTTATCACTAAAGTAGCATGTGGCCATTACACTAACTTTTACACTGTTCTGTCATATTAATGTGACCACTTGTCAAAAGTGAGGATACCCACCTTTTGCATCGTGGACCTTAGTGCTGTGGACAGCTGCGCTAGATTTCTCGGTTGAGCATACGTAGAGCGAACAGCCCGATCGA
Source organism: Schistocerca nitens (assembly GCF_023898315.1). Lineage (NCBI taxonomy): Eukaryota > Metazoa > Arthropoda > Insecta > Orthoptera > Acrididae > Schistocerca > Schistocerca nitens. Next base: position 196,365 of record NW_026045946.1, read on the forward strand.
GAAGGTTCCACAGATTCTCGATTGGGCTTAAATCCGGGAGTTTGGTAGCCAGGGTAGTACGGTAAACTCATCCTAATGCTCTTCGTGAAAGGGTAGAGTACCGCCCGACATTGAAAATAGGTACAACATTCTTCGTTATTCTTGTCAGAACAACATTTTTTTGTAACAATAACTCAATTTCACTTAATACACCGAAGCCGGATACCAGTGTAGGAAAGGACAATTTATTTATTTAATTGATCACATGTGCACTCCCACAAAATAAATCCCTATATCCAATTTGGTGAGATCTGCGAAATGAATGAATGTATGGTCGTCTGCTAACCGCAGATAGTGAATGGGCAATATATGATCATCTTTGAGACGGTCCTTTGGTCACCTTTGGTGGAACCAAAGAGATGAAATTTACTTGAGCTTTGAGCACCTGAAATGTGGCTGACCAATACGATAACATGGTGCGCCCCCACCTCGACGGAGGTGCGAGCTGACCTGAATAACGGCCATGTTTCGGCACTCTGGCGCTGGATCTTGTGTTGGTAAGACCTGTCTTAGGTGTGCTCCGTAAAGACAAAAGAGTGGAGACATGGTATGCATGTGAAATACTTAAGAGTAGTTTGGAATAATTATTTCTCTAGCCGGCCGCGGTGGTCGTGCGGTTCTAGGCGCTCCAGTCCGGAGCCGCGCTGCTGCTACGGTCGCAGGTTCGAATCCTGCCTCGGGCATGGATGTGTGTGATGTCCTTAGGTTAGTTAGGTTTAAGTAGTTCTAAGTTCTAGGGGACTGATGACCACAGCAGTTGAGTCCCATAGTGCTCAGAGCCATTTGAACCATTTTTGAATTATTTCTCTGTTTCAGGAACTTTTCTGGGGAGAATTAAATGTCAGGCAGGTAATATTAAGGGGATCGTAGTAACCTTCGGAAGTGACCAACGGTCACAATGAAACCACGTGTAGAAATAAGTTGAAATACTTCCGAGTGCTAAAGTTAAGCTGAATTACTGGCGTGTGTACTATAAGTTGGAAATATTTAAGAAATGGCTTGTGCAGGACTTGAAATTAGAGACGAGTACTTCCACGTGGTGAGTACTGTGTGAGTCTCAGTCTGTGTATGAGACAAAGGATAAAGAGAAGTACTCGTCCATGGTATCAGTTGAGGACTCGCGTGTGTGACGAATATTTTCTTAATATTACTTTGCGTGTTATGTTTCCGTGTGACGCTTGATTCAAACTATAATACTCTGAGAGTGAAGCAAGGTGAGTCAGCCGTCTATCCAGCAGCTCCACTTGGCTTGCATTGCACAGGAAGACGTGCGTATATCCTCCAGAGTTCATAGTAGGAAAGAAAAGTTACGAAGTGGGACAGTGTCGTGCGAAACTGGGATAAATAGTAATTGAATTGGGAAAGCTGACAGCGATGTGATTATAACGTTGTGACTATTCTTTGTATTGTATGTTGCCAGTGTGATGTATTTCATGAAATTTAAGTATGTGTGGTTTGATGGGAGAGTAGCAAGGTAGTTTCAGAGGTAGTGGGTTATGCGTGTTCCTTTTGTACCACTCGGTCTGGAGGAAATTTTCGTGATGATGGGTGTGAGAGTCGAAGTGTGAGATATAGCAAAAGATCCACCATCCTATCCAGAAAGTGCACTGTAGTGTTAGATAATTACGAGACCATAAGATAGAGAATCACCAATGTAAAGCCATGCCCACTGGGCGGATTTTCTCATGTGTAATTGTGGTAGAAAATTGATATGTTTAAGTCATAGAATTCATCGGAATAAAAAAGATAAGAAAAAGATTGGTGGCCTTTTGCTTCGAATAGTATGTTGTCGTGATTTCCAGAATTTATAATGTGGGCGCCATTCATATTCAGTGCGATGGCCACGTGTTGATCAAAGCCGTTGGGTAAGAAAGAAAATATGGTATTGCCAGTTCGTAGTGAACAGTCAGAGTTGTGTAAATTACTAATAGTCAGATGTGCGTTATCCGTTTCCGTTTCGAAATATTCAAACAGGAGAATAATTTGTAACTTAATTGTGAGTACTAGAGCTCATGTTACTCGGTAAATAAGAATGAATCCACTCGCTTGGCAGACCACTCATCTTGCAGGCCTGACTGCTTGATGCCACAGTATGAGCAAGGCATGTGGGTATCTCTCATTCGAACCGTGCACGTACACGGCGAGCTGTGTGACAAGTAGCATTGTCCAATTGGTAGATGCCATAGTTAAACCTAACTAACCTAAGGACATAACACACATCCACGCCCGAGGCAGGATTCTAACCTGCGACCGTAGCAGCAGCGCGGTTCCGGACTGAAGCGCCTAGAACCGCTCAGTCACTGAGACCGGCTCACGTCTGTCGTCTTAGCCCGTGGTGCACCACACTTGCCTCGACGCTTGTATTGGACAGCGCTATTTTGTAATGTTGGAGAGCGCTATTTTTGTTATGCACTGTATACATTACTTTAATCACGGCAGCGCACGAACAGTTTGGAAACTTAGCCGTTTCAGGAACGCCTCCACCTTTGGTCCGAAAGCCATTGACATGGTCTTTAGGACGTCAGACAAATGGTTCCGTTTCCGCGTTACGACTCTTACAGTGCCGTTGTCCGCGTCCCCCCCCCCCCCCCCCCGGACACGCTTTATATACTTTATATACCCTCCACTGCTGTCTGTGAGTGGTTATTGAATTTTGACATTGAACACAGGCGGCAGCTGCTTTAGTACCTCTAGACAGTGTATAATGTAGCTTCCAGGGCTTATTTTAATCCATTCCGTGAAGTTTCGGGCTTGCAGCCCGATGGTTCCGAAAACGTGCCTCGATATTTCGGCTGACAATCATTCAGCCATCTTCATGTGAGTGTTTTTCACTGAGATTGCTGGTACACATCGCTCCAGTGTTGGACACATACCTAAAGATGGCTGAAATTATGTTAACTGAAAGATCGTGATAAGCTGTCGAGCTTATCAAGCTTCAGTCCCGAAACTTCATGGAGTACTCAATATGCCGGAAAGCCCGCCCAGCTAGCCGCGCGGTCTAACGTGCTGGTCCCCGGCACGAATCCACCCGGTGGGTTAGTGTCGAGGTCCGGTGTGCCGGCCAGCCTGTGGATGGTTTTTAAGGTGGTTTTCCGTCTGCCTCGGCGAATGCGGGCTGTTCCCTTTATTCCGGCTTGATTACACTATGCCGGCGATTGTTGCGCAAACTGCCTCCATGTACGCGTACACCATAATTACGCTACCACGCAAACATTTGGGTTACATTCTGGTATGAGACGTTCCCCGGTGTGTGTGTGTGTGTGTGGGTGGGGGGGGGATGTCGTCCGCTGGGAGCCGACCTTACAATAACTCTGGGTTCGGTGTGGGGCGGCGGTGGGGTGGGTGGACTGCTGTGGTCCTCTTACGGGGTTGTGTACCACTGAGGGCTACGGTGGAACGAAGTCTCTCCGTCGTTTCTATGTCTCCGGTTCAATAAACAATACACACAATGCCGGGAAAACTTCAACAATCGCATATTCTAATCATGTTAACCAAGCATGATACAAAAGTTGCACAATTACCGAGGATTCTGAGACGAAGAGGGCGACAAAGGAGAGGAACTCCAGACACAGGTACAATAACAAGGGTGGGGCAGGAGATCATCAGCCCCTACGTCCTGCAGAACTGTTTTACTAACAGCATTTATGTTTTTATTTACGTCAGTTCGCAAATTTCACAGCTAACTTTAGAAGAATAAAGAAGCATGATAACTAAGTGTCACGAAAATGCAACAAAATCCAGATAATGTTAACCGCAATACATGTTTTAGTTGCTTGGCCGAGATCTTGCCTCCCGACCGCGAAAGGGGGTGGGTGGTGTTGGGGAAAGATGTAGGGGAGGCTGAGGAAAACATGCCGGCCAGAAACAGGCGTACCCTCACAGGCAGAACTTACCTGCTCCTGACAAGGTTCGTGAGGCACAGCTCGACTCAGGGAAAGTCCTTCACTTTTTTTTTTTTTTTTTTTTTTTTTTTTTGTCATCAGTCTACTGACTGGTTTGATGCGGCCCGCCACGAATTCCTTTCGTGTGCTAACCTCTTCATCTCAGAGTAGCACTTACAACCTACGTCCTCAATTAATTGCTTGACGTATTCCAATCTCTGTCTTCCTCTACAGTTTTTGCCCTCTACAGCTCCCTCTAGTACCATGGAAGTCATTCCCTCATGTCTTAGCAGATGTCCTATCATCCTGTCCCTTCTCCTTGTCAGTGTTTTCCACATATTCCTTTCCTCTCCGATTCTGCGTAGAACCTCCTCATTCCTTACCTTATCAGTCCACCTAATTTTCAACATTCGTCTATAGCATCACATCTCAAATGCTTCGATTCTCTTCTATTCCGGTTTTCCCACAGTCCATGTTTCACTATCATACAAGGCTGTACTCCAGACGTACATCCTCAGAAATTTCTTCCTCAAATTAAGGCCGGTATTTGATATTAGTACACTTCTCTCGGCCAGAAATGCCTTTTTTGCCATAGCGAGTCTGCTTTTGATGTCCTCCTTGCTCCGTCCGTCATTGGTTATTTTACTGCCTAGGTAGCAGAATTCCTTAACTTCATTGACTTCGTGACCATCAATCCTGATGTTAAGTTTCTCGCTGTTCTCATTTCTACTACTTCTCATTACCTTCGTCTTTCTCCGATTTACTCTCAAATCATTCTGTGTACTCATTAGACTGTTCATTCCGTTCAGCAGATCATTTAATTCTTCTTCACTTTCACTCAGGATAGCAATGTCATCAGCGAATCGTATCATTGATATCCTTTCACCTTGTATTTTAATTCCACTCCTGAACATTTCTTTTATTTCCATCATTGCTTCCTCGATGTACAGATTGAAGAGTAGGGGACAAAGGCTACAGCCTTGTCTTACACCCTTCTTAATACGAGCTCTTCGTTCTTGATCGTCCACTCTTATTATTCCCTCTTGGTTGTTGTACATATTGTATATGACCCGTCTCTCCCTATAGCTTACCCCTACTTTTTTCAGAATCTCGGACAGCTTGCACCATTTTATATTGTCGAACGCTTTTTCCAGGTCGACAAATCCTATGAAAGTGTCTTGATTTTTCTTTAGCCTTGCTTCCATTATTAGCCGTAACGTCAGAATTGCCTCTCTCGTCCCTTTACTTTTACTAAAACCAAACTGATCGTCACCTAGCGCATTCTCAATTTTCTTTTCCATTCTTCTGTATATTATTCTTGTAAGCAGCTTCGATGCATGAGCTGTTAAGCTGATTGTGCGATAATTCTCGCACTTGTCAGCTCTTGCCGTCTTCGGAATTGTGAGGATGATGCTTTTGCGAAAGTCAGATGGTATATCGCCAGACTCCTATATTCCACACACCAACGTGAATAGTCGTTTTGTTGCCACTTCCCCCAATGATTTTAGAAATTCCGATGGAATGTTACCTATCCCTTCTGCCTTATGTGGTCGTAAGTCCTCCAAAGCTCTTTTAAATTCCGATTCTAATACTGGATCCCCTATCTCTTAAAAATCGACTCCTGTTTCTTCTTCTATCACATCAGACAAATCTTCACCCTCATTAAGGCTTTCAATGTATTCTTTCCACCTATCTACTCTCTCCTCTGCATTTAACAGTGGAATTCCCGTTGCACTCTTAATGTTACCACCGTTGCTTTTAATGTCACCAAAGGTTGTTTTGACTTTCCTGTATGCTGAGTCTGACCTTCCGACAATCACATCTTTTTCGATGTCTTCACATTTTTCCTGCAGCCATTTCGTCTTAGCTTCCCTGCACTTCCTATTTATTTCATTCCTCAGCAACTTGTATTTCTGATTTTCCCGGAACATGTTTGTACTTCCTCCTTTCATCAATCAACTGAAGTATTTCTTCTGTTACCCATGGTTTCTTCGCAGCTACCTTCTTTGTACCTATGTTTTCCTTCCCAACTTCTATGATGGCCCTTTTTAGAGATGTCCATTCCTCTTCAACTGTACTGCCTACTGCGCTATTCCTTATTGCTGTATCTATAGCGTCAGAGAACTTCAAACGTATCTCGTCATTCCTTAGTACTTCCGTATCCCACTTCTTTGCGTATTGATTCTTCCTGACTAATGTCTTGAACTTCAGCCTACTCTTCATCACTACTATATTGTGATCTGAGTCTATATCTGCTCCTGGGTACGCCTTACAATCCAGTATCTGATTTCGGAATCTCTGTCTGACCATGATGTAATCTAATTGAAATCTTCCCGTATCTCCTGGCCTTTTCCAAGTATACCTCCTCCTCTTGTGATTCTTGAACAGGGTATTCGCTATTACTAGCTGAAACTTGTTACAGAACTCAATTAGTCTTCCTCCCCTATCATTCCTTGTCCCAAGCCCATATTCTCCAGTAACCTTTTCTTCTACTCCTTCCCCTACAACTGCATTCCAGTCGCACATGACTATTAGATTTTCGTCCCCCTTTACATACTGCATTACCCTTTCAATATCCTCATACACTTTCTCTATCTGTTCATCTTCAGCTTGCGACGTCGGCATGTATACCTGAACTATCGTTGTCGGTGTTGGTCTGCTGTCGATTCTGATTAGAACAACCCGGTCACTGAACTGTTCACAGTAACACACCCTCTGCCCTTCCTTCCTATTCATAACGAATCCTACACCTGTTATACCATTTTCTGCTGCTGTTGATATTAGCCGATACTCATCTGACCAGAAATCCTTGTCTTCCTTCCACTTCACTTCACTGACCCCTACTATATCTAGATTGAGCCTTTGCATTTTGCCGGCCGAAGTGGCCGTGAGGTTAAAGGCGCTGCAGTCTGGAACCGCATGACCGCTACGGTCGCAGGTTCGAATCCTGCCTCGGGCATGGATGTTTGTGATGTCCTTAGGTTAGTTAGGTTTAACTAGTTCTAAGTTCTAGGGGACTAATGACCTCAGAAGTTGAGTCCCATAGTGCTCAGAGCCATTTGAACCATTTTTGAACCTTTGCATTTCCCTTTTCAGATTTTCTAGTTTCCCTACCACGTTCAAGCTTCTGACATTCCACGCCCCGACTCGTAGAACGTTATCCTTTCGTTGATTATTCAATCTTTTTCTCATGGTAACCTCCCCCTTGGCAGGCCCTTCCCGGAGATCCGAATGGGGGGCTATTCCGGAATCTTTTGCCAATGGAGAGATCATCATGACACTTCTTCAAATACAGGCCACATGTCCTGTGGATACACGTTACGTGTCTTTAATGCAATAGTTTCCATTGCCTTCTGCATCCTCATGTCGTTGATCATTGCTGATTCTTCCGCCTTTAGGGGCAATTTCCCACTCCTAGGACAAGAGAGTGCCCTGAACCTCTATCCGCTCCTCCACCCTCTTTGACAAGGCCGTTGGCAGAATGAGGCTGACTTCTTATGCCGGAAGTCTTAGGCCGCCAATGCTGATTATTTATCAAAATTTAGGCAGTGGCGGGGATCGAACCCGGGAACGAAGACGTTTTGATTATGAATTAAAGACGCAACCCCTTTTTTTTTTTTAAGTGCTCTACCATCTTTTTTTTGTTTTTTTTTCTTTTTTTTTTGTTTTGAAACAAAAATGAAAAAAGGAAAAAAAATGATTTTGGAAGGTTTGTTTTCCTGCTTTTTTTTATTTTTATTTTATTATATTTTTATACAAATGGATAAAAGGAAGGCCGTTCTTCTTCGGCTACATAAACAGAATAATAGGAAGTCGTCCCGTTACGACAAAGGATGCTCCATACTATAGCCCGCTGCGAATTTTTCGATGACTGTCTTCTCGTTGCTGTGTTGTTTCCGTTGTTTGTTCAATCTCATTAAAAAAAAAAAAAAAAGGAACTGGGAAGAGGTGCTATGGTGATCTTCTCATGTCATCGATAATCCAGCTGCGAGGTGGATTATGGAATGCGCTCCAAAGAAAATTAGAAAAATATTGCCTATATTTAGGGTTCTTGACGATCGCACAATGTCGTTCGTTGAGGTAATACCAAAAATCGGGTACCGTCTTTTCGCCATTACCGAAGAGGTAGTGAACAGCGTGGCCGCTGATCCACGTCACAGAGTTCGTTTTTGCTCTTGGGAAATAAATCTGATCGGGGTAAAGAAGTGATCGGGTAGTTATCCTGTCGGCAGTCGTGCGTGTGAGAAAAGCCAATATCTGACGCACCAAATACCAAACGTCCTTTGCCAACCCGCATTCGAAACGATGTTCATCCGTGTCAATCACTTGGCATGTTTCACACAAGGGTGAATCAGCGAGGTGGATGTGATGTAGGCGGGACTGGCACAACTGTTTCCCATTAACAGTTACGTACCATGCAGATTGCACGTCAGTATCAAGGGTGGTGGCATTCACTGCCTGCCACACAGCGCGCCACTTTGTGTTGGGGTGTTTGCTTTCAATCACATTCGGCGTCCTGTTCATTTGCATGGCAGCATATACCGCCCTCGTCATCATCAAGCGTGTGGGTAGTAGTGCGGTGCGGATGTAGCTTAATTCAAGGAAGAACTGGCGAATGTAGAAGAAAGGTGCTGGGATGTCCGATATCATCACAGGGGGTGCGAGTGAGATTGGTCGTTAGGCTTCCAGTAAGAGACTTGTGAGGCACGTCGGACTTCGTCGCCACAGTTGCAGGTGACAGCTGACGAACAGGGCCTTCGCTCTGTTCTGAACATGACAAAGGCCTAAACCCCCTCTGCTCCTCGGGAGGGTTAGGGACTCGTAACGAATCTTAAATAACATGCCCGTATTAACAAAGGATCCCAAAACCGCCAACATGCGGTGAGCCAGGGTAGGTGGTACGGGGAGTATCTGTGCAAAATGGGGGATACGTGACGCCAAATAGACGTTAGCATATCGTGTCCGTTGCAGGAGGTCTAGATGTCGCAGACGGTGGTCACTTATTCCTGCTCTCATCTGATTCAATAAACGCCTGTAGTTAAGGGCTGTTGAACGCTTCATGTCAGATGTGAAATCAATGCCAAGACAGCGGATTGTGTCACTGATTCTTAGCGGTGCGACACTCTCGTCGGGTAGGCCTCTGCCTATAGACAGGGCGTGTGATTTGTGGAGATTGAGATGGCTCCCCGATGCCGCGCCGTAGGTCGCCACCCACGCCAGTGCTGCACGAACTTCGTCATTATTGCGAAGAAGGAGTACCAGATCATCCGCATAGGCAGTGCAGCAAAAAGTGTGTCCACCAAGGGATATTCCAGTCAGGCGTTGTCGGAGGCCGCAGAGGAGTGGTTCCAAGACGAGGGCGTACAATATCGCCGAAAGAGGGCAGCCTTGTCGCACCGATCGCTGGATCTGTATCGGCGGCGTAAGACGGCCATTATATAACACCTTGGACGTCACGCCGCGTAGGAGACGCATCAGTACATTAACTATGACGTCCGGATATCCCATGTGTCGCAGTACCTCCATCAAAAATGTGTGGTCGACTCTGTCAAAGGCCTGGCTAAAGTCGAGTGAGGCCAAAACTCCCGGCAGTTGGCGAGCTGTGGCTAGCGCGATCATATCTCTATATCGGCACAATGCAGAGCGAATATTATGGTCACCACCTAACGATGCCTGGTCCTGCGACACAACACATCGTACTGATCGCTTTAGGCGTGCCGCCAGAAGCCGGGTGAAAATCTTCAAGTCACTGTTGAGTAAGGTCAAGGGCCGATAGTCACTGATCCTGGATCCGCTTCGTGGTTTGTGTATTGGCACAATCAGTCCTTCTAGGAAGGCCCCAGGTATCTGCGTCGTGGGAGACATAAGATCGCGGCAAATATCAGTCCATGCTGGTGCCAGCAATTGTTGATACGTCCGGTAAAATTCCAGAGGAAGGCCATCAGGTCCCGGGGACTTATGAGCAGCCCCAGCCTGTATTGCTTCAATAATTTCCTCTTCCGTTACATCTGCAGTCAAATCCGCCGCCGCGGTCGGAGAGATCGAGCCATAAGTGAGTTGAGAGACTTCGGTGATCACCTCTGGGGGATGTCGATGTTCCGAGTACAGCCTAGTGTAGTGAGCATGAAGGGCGTTTCCTATGTCGCGCTGGGTATCAAGGCGTCGTCCGTCTTCCGTCGTGATAGATTGGATCAGTGTCCTGCGTCGGCGCCGTCGTTCTGCAATGACGTGGTACATAGACGGTTCCTCCTGGGCCACTCTGTCTTGAGTGCGCGCTCTGACGATCGCACCCTCAAGGTGGCAACGTGTTAATCTGATGATCTGTGCCTTGGCACGGTTCACCGTCACCTGCCGTGCAGGTGAGTACGGCAGTGTTGTACATTCCCTTAAGATGCTGTAGTAAAAGTCCATGGTATGTCTCTTCCATGCTGCAACATCTCGGCCGTAGCCTATCAAGGTCTTCCGGAGGGCTGGTTTGGCGCAGAGTAACCACCACGACAGTGTAGACCGGTAGGTACCACGCCGGCGGCTACAAGAGTCCCACGTGGTCTCTATAAGGCGGCGGCATTCCTGAGAAGCGAGGTGGGCGACGTTCAACTTCCAAAGACCACGGCTGTGCCATACCTTCTGGCGGCCGAGGGTAATAGCGCAGATGTAGGCCTCGTGGTCAGAAAAAGCTGTGGGCCAAACTTCGGCAGCTCTTGTCCCCACAGCTATGGAGCGCGAGATGTAAATCCGGTCGATGCGGCTGGAGGAATGGCTGGTGTAGTGAGTAAATCCGGGCCGATCGCCACAAACATGTTCCCACGAGTCCACCAATTGAAGATTAGTTATAATTGTCGTAAGTTCTGCGCAGGGAGAATGATGTGGTAACTGATCCTTGGGTGCTTGGCTACAGTTAAAGTCCCCTCCCATTATCAAGGCGTCCTGACGGCCCATAAAGAGGGGCGTGATTGTATGAGCGAAAAAGGTGGATCGTTCGCGACGCCGACCAGATCCTGACGGTGCATAGATGTTAATAAGTTTGACTCCTTGGATAGTAAGAGCCATGCCTCTGGCGTCAGGGAGATATTCGACGTCTTCTGCGGATATACCTTCGCGGAGGAGGATCGCCACACCACTGCCATTGGCAGACGCATGTGAGACCCAAGTCGTGTAGCCATAGGGTCCCTTGAAGTCTGTGACATACACCTCTTGAAGGAGCGCAATGTCGATGTCTGCTGCGTTGAGCAGGTCCTGTAGCATCTTTAGTTTATGTCGGGCACGTATGTTGTTGATGTTAATCGTCGCTATACGGTACGTTTGGTCAGCCAGGTCGGCAACTGGGTTGTGTAGGAGGCCAGGTGTGGGCGGCAGGGGCGGCCCCACAGAGGCTGACGATACAGCCGTAGTCACTGTTGTTGGTCGGTGCTGGGTACAGCCGCGGGAGCATCTCTGCCTTCAGCATCCTCCTGGTGCTGTGGCTCATCCTCGACATCATCCGCCCAAGAATCAGATGCAGCAATTGGCAACTGTTGATGAGTGCTGTCAGTAGAGCGCTCGCGCGCATGTTCAGTTGCAGAAGTGATGTTGTCAGACTGAGGCTCAGAAATTGTATCAGCCGTAGCATCGTGACGGGAAGGGTGAGTTGTGGTGGTAGAGTCCTGATTGTCGTCCGACGCCGGATGTTCGTCCGGGTCACACATCCGAAGCAGGCAATCATCGGATGGCGTATGGCGCCGTTTCTTGCGTTTTCGAGGGGACCGTTGTTTCCGGACATGTTGTTCTGAGTCAGAATGCGGGCGACAATCATCTGATGCGGTCTCCATTGGTAGGAAGGCAGAGGTCGGGACAATTTCCGTTTCTACTTCCATCTTCTCTTTAGGCTCGTCGTGGTGGCACAATTGATCACCGTCTTGAGGCAAGTCTGCCGATGACGTCGTAGAGGGGGATATGCTGTCCCCCACACTGTCATCGACCACTGACTGCAATAAGGTGTTTCGATCCTGGGCAGGAACAGCTGTTGCGGTTGCAGCCGCTGCATACGTGATGGGGAGTGAAGTAGGCGTCGCCGGGGATGGAACTTCACCAACCGGTGTCTGAGTCAGTCGGCGTTGAATGCAGGCCGATCGGACATGTCCTTCCTGGCCACAGCCGGCGCAAGTACGCGGTTGTCCGTCGTACATGACAATGGCTCTGCAGCCGCCAATTACTAAATAGGATGGCACATGCTTCGCCAGTTCAATCTTAATTTGTCGCACTCCATTTAAGACGGGGTACGTTTCAAACGTTTGCCATTTTTCAGCCAAGTGGCTTAGCACGTTGCCGTACGGTTTGAAAGCTGTCATCACAACATCTGGCGGGACTTCGAATGGCAGCTCGAAGACCCTCAGAGTGCGAAGGCCTAATCCAGCGTGGTCGATCGTGACAGTTCCTATGTGACCATCAGAATGCTTGAATTTAAGTCCATGAGCGTGTCGACACACAACATCAGTGCACGCCTTTTCATTGATCATTTTTATGTAGACGACACTCTGTGTTATAGAAAAGTGGATCCCAATGATGTCTTGAGGTGCAATATGAAGTTCTTCCCGGATGAAACGTTCAATGTCAAGTGCTCGAGGTCTTGCATAGTCCGCTTGAAATGTGATCTTAATGGTGGACTTGCGATACGAGTGCGCCATGGCACTACCGAGATACGGACGCGTGACACTCGCCGCAGCGGAAGGTAAACAGTAAACACTCGCGCGCGCGGTGCGCTAGCAGGGGGACACAGGCACGACGACCTTGCCCCACCGCTGCTAACAGCGGACTTTCAAAGACGCTACCCCTAGACCACAGGTACCATGTCCCCTTCGCTTAAGTACATGCTAATAGAAAGACACTTTCCCGCCATTTACTCGCTCGCATAACGGTTTCCTCCAAATCTCTACTCACAGTTGTAGGGCTGCATTAAATTCTGGTAACAGTGAGAGCATTTCATATAATTAAATTGTGACGTAGTCAGAGTTGCCATTACAGTACTTAAATCAATTACATGAACTTGTTAAAATTTTTGGCGAATGGTTTAAGTTAATCTACTTTTCTGAATTTCATTTTATGGTAATGCGATGCACAAAGCGCTAATGTAAATAATTTATTATTATTATTGTAAACATTTCTACTACTTTTATTAGTATGGCGTGTGAGTGCAGTCCTATGAACGCGGCTGTTGTTATCTTGGAAGGCGTCGTTTCAAACGGCATACTCACCGTGAAGATGTACAGGAAAGATCACCGAGAATGTTGAAATACAAATTCTGGTTCAGTATCATTGTAACCTGAATCAGTTTGCTCCAACGTGAAGGAAATCGTCACACAGTGTACGATTAACACCTCGTTGGGCGTCGGTACTCTCGACGTCTTACATCTTTGGAGGAGACACAAAACTCCAACTCGTCGGTCAACACGCCTCCGGTCAGCTGTTGTCCTGTTTCTGTGTTTTCGTCCCATTGAACATGTTTAGTTCTATTTGTCACTGTAAGCAACCGGACATTCTACATCTGCATCTGCGTACAAACACACAAGACACCGTGCGATGCGTGGCGGAGGGTATCTTGTATCAATATTAGTTATTTCCCTTCCTGTTTCATTCGCAAATAGAGCAAGGGAAGTCCTAATTTCTCTTATCTTCGTGGCCCTTACACTAAATGTTCTTTATTGGCAGTAGAATAGTTCTGTAGTCAGCTGCAAATACCTGTTCTTTAAATTTTCCCAAAAATGTTCGTCAAAGAGAACATTGCCTTCCTTCCAGGGATTACCATTTGAGTTCTCCGAGACCTACGTAATACTTGTGTATTGATCGAACCTACCGGTAAGAAATCTAGCACCCCCTGGGCATTGCTTCGCTGTCTTCCTTCAATCCAAAATAATGCGGATCCCAAACACTCCAGAAGTAATTAAAAACGAGTCACTCTAGTGTCCTACCTGCGGTTCCTTTTCAGACGAAGCACACTTTCTGAAATTCTCCCAATACACCGAAGCCGACCATTCACCTTCCCTATTATATGGTAGGGCAGATAAAAGTGGCCGGGACAACAGAGTTCCAGGGTACAAAGAAACACAGCAGAGAAAAGGAAATACAGTACTAAACTGACTATAGAAGATGTTGAAAGTGACCGCCATTCATCTCTTCGCACTTTTGGACGCTGGGCAGCAAGTTCCTGAAGGCGGATCGAAGGTGGACTGCTGGAATTGCTACAGCCTCATCCAAAATATTCTGTTGCAGTTCCGACACATTGACAACATTAAACTTCTCAGCAAATAGCTAACCAAATCGTTTCACGGCATACTGAGTATTCCATGAAGTTTCGGGACTGAAGTTTGATGACATCGACAGCTTATCACGATATTTCGGCTAACATAAATTCAGCCACCTTTAGGCGTTGTCAACTAACTTTCCACAACGAACAGCTAATGCTTCACTGTGAGTATCATCGTCCCCTTCGCTGCTCCACCCACACTGACACAGCCCGCACTACGCTCTGAACCGGTGTGGAACACATGGCGGGCATGCAATTGGTGTACGTATCACGGGGCGTGGTAATATTCACGTTCAAAAGTATCCACTCGCGCGGATCACTTTTATTTGTCCCACCTTGGCCAATCTTTACAAGCTCGTTCCATTTCATGCCGGTTTGCAACATTAGACTTAAATACACACATCAAAAAAAGTTTGCCATCACCTCGGTTCCGAGAGTTGCTAAACCTGTACAGAAAATTGGAATAGAGATCAACATAATCATCGTTTCCGCTCTTTTTATTGCTCATGAAAACCACACATTGCATGTTGTGCCACCATACAGAGAGACCTTTAGAGGTGGTGATCCAGATTGCTGTACACACCGGTACCTCTAGTACCCAGTAGCACGTCCTCTTGCACTGATGCATGCCTGTATTCGTCGTGGCATACTATCAGGGCACTGTTGGTCCAGATTCTCCCATTCCCCAAAGGCGATTCGGCGTAGATCCCTCAGAGTGGTTGGTGAGTTGCGTCGTCCATAAAAAGCCCTTTTCAATCTATCCCAGGCATGTTCGACAGTGTTCATGTCTTGAGAACATGCTGGCCACTGTAGTTGAACGATGTCGTCATCCTGAAGAAAGTCATTTCCAACATGTGCACGATGGGGGCGCGAATTGTCGTCCATGAAGACGAATGCCTCGCCAATATGCTGGCGATATGGTTGCACTATCGGTCGGAGGATGGCATTCACGCATCGTACAGCGGTTACTGCACCTTCCATGACCACCAGTGGCGCACGTCGGCCCCAAATAATGCCACCCCAAATCAGCAGGGAACCTTGCTGCACTCGTTGGGCAGTGTGTCTAAGGCGTTCAGCCTGACCGGGTTGCCTCCAAACAAATCTCCGATGATTGTCTGGTTGAATGCATATGCGACACTCATCGGTGAAGAGAACGGGATGCCAATCCTGAGCGGTCCATTTGGCATGTTATTGGGCCCATCTGTACCGCGATGCGTGGTATCGTGGTTGCAAAGATGGACCTCGCCATGGACGTCGGGACGGAAGTAGCGCATCATGCAGCCTATTGCGCTCAGTTTGAGTCGTAACACGACGTCCTCTGACTGCACGAGAAGCAATATTCAACATGGTGGCGTTGCTGTCAGGGTTCCTCCGAGCCATAATCCGTAGGTATCGGTCATCCACTGCAGTTAGCCCGTGGGCGAGGTATGTCATTTACAGTTCCTGTCTCTCTCTCTATCTCCTCCATGTCCGAACAACATCGCTTTGGTTCACTCCGAGACGCCTGGACACTTCCCTGGCATAAAGTAACTATGTGGACACGATCGAACCGTGGTATTGACCCTCTAGGCATGGTCGAACTACAGACAACATAAGCCGTATACCTCCTTTCTGGTGGAATGACTGGAACTGATCGGGTGCCGGACCCCCTCTGTCTAATAGGCGCTGCTCATGCATGGTTGTTTGCATCTCTGGGCGGGTTTAGTGACATCTCTGATCAATCAAAGTGACTGTATCTGTGATGCAATATCAACAGTCGACGTCTATCTTCAGGAGTTCTGGGAACCGGGGTGACACAAAACTTATTTCTATGTTTGTATTTAATCGAGGTGAATATGTCGAGCAGGACACTACAAATGCTGTATCCGAACATTACGGGTTTATTTTTTCTTCTCATCCGCACACTTATATTTTTCTACAGTTAGATCTAGCTGTCATTCATCAAACCAACTACAAATTTTGTCTAAGTTATCTCGTATCCTCCTACAGTCACCCAACGACGACAACCACCCCTAAACCACAGCATCATCAGCAAACAGCCTCAAACCATTGCTTACTCTGTTCGCCAGATCATTTATGTATCTAGAGAATAGCAGCGGTCCTAGCACACTTTCCTGGGACATTGCTAAAGATACCCTTGCCTTGATGAATACTCGCCGTCGCGGACAACAGGCTCGGTTCTGTTACTTAGGAAGTCTTCCAGCCACTCACAGAACTGAGAACCTATTACGTACGCTCGCACCTTCGTTAATAGCCTGCTATGGGGCACCGTGTCAAATGCTTTTCGGAAATCTAGGAATGGGGACTCTGCCTGTTGCACTTCATTCATAGTTGCAGGACCCATGTGAGAAAAGGGAAATCTGAGTTTCATACGAGCGATGCTTTCTGAAACCGTGCTAAATCGTAGCTAGAAGCTTTTCGTATCAAGGAAATTTATTATATTCGAACTCAGAATTTGATGAAGTATTTTGTAGCAAACTGCTGTTAAGGCTACGGGTCTTTAATTTTGTGAGTTCTTCTTTAATTATTCTTAAATACGGGAGTCACGTGCGCTTTTTTCCAGTCGCTTGGAACTTTGCGCTGGTCCAGAGAGTCTGACAAATGCTTGCTAAGTAAGGAGCCAGTGGCGAAAAACTGGAGTGGGATTCCATCCTGACCTGGCGACTTATTTGCTTTCAACTCCTTCAGTGGTTTTTCTAAGCCAGGAATGTTTATTACTATTCCATGCATAAGCGAGTCCATGTGATCATGAAACGACGGTATGTATGTACGATTCTGCTGCGTGAACGATTTCTTAATAGCGAAATGTTCGCTCGAAAACTGGTTTGAATTGGATCTGCTTCCACTGACAACTGCAATTTCCATCGGCTTTCAATTTAATTATCGGTGACAAGGCGTGACATTCGGCTCCGCTTCCTGCGCCTCTTTCACGAAGAGATAAAAATCACCTGTGCCAGATTGAGTCTGTACTGTGGATTTTCCAATGCAGTCCAAAGAAGCCACGGAGTACGTCGCTTTAACGGAGACCGTATACAGCTTGGCGTTGTAGTGTGAAACAGTTGTAAAAAATACCAAAGTTTTGGAGCCGGTGACTGCAAGGCGTACAGCTAACACTAGATATAAATCTTGTGAAGCACATGCCCATTCCGAAATACAATCTCTGTTAGTTATTCCAAAAAGTTACTCTTTACCTCCTTAGTGGGTGGAATTATGCAGAATAAAGGCCAGTTTCTTTTAATTCTTAAATCCGCATTAGCATTAATCATAAGCAGGGTGGGGCATATAAAAATGGCCCGGACTAGTGGATACGACTGGATGTGGATGTATGCATGTAAGCGTACCTGCGTGAAGAATTTGACAGAGCACTGAAAGACCTAAGTCGAAACGAGGCCCCGGGAGCAGACAACATTCCATTAGAACTACTGACAGCCTTGGGAGAGCTAGTCAGGCCATACTCTTCCATCTGGTAAGCAGGATGTATGAGACAAGCGAAATACCCTCAGACTTCAAGAAGAATATAATAACTCGAATCCCAAAGAAAACAGGTGTTGACAGGGATGAAAATTACCGAACTATCAGCTTAATAAGTCACGGTTGCAAAATACTGACACGAATTCTTTACAGACGAATGGAAAAACTGGTGGAAACCACGCTTGGGGAAGATCAGTTTGGATTCCGGAGAAATGTTGGAACACTTGAGGCAATACTGACTCTACGACTTACCTTAGAAGATAGGTTAAGGCTTTTGACAATTTTGACTGGACTACTCTCTTTCACATTCTGAAGGTGGCAGGGGTGAAATACAGGGATCGAAAGGCTATTTACAATTTGTACAGAAACCAGATGGAAATTATAAGAGCCGAGGGGCACGAAAAGGATGCAGTGGTTCAGAATGGAGTGAGACAGAGTTCGAGCCTATCTCCGATGTTATTCAATCTGTATATTGAGCAAGCAGTAAATAAAAGAAAAGAAAAATTTGGGGTTGGGATTGAAATCAATGTATAAGAAATAAGCACTTTGAGGTTTGCCGATGACATTGTAATTCTGTCAGAGACAGCAAGGGACCTGGAAGAGCAGGATAATGGAATGTAGTCGAATTAAGTCAGGTGATGCTGAGGGAATTAGATTAGGAAAGTAGTAGATGAGTTCTATTTGGGAAGAGAAAAAACTGATGATGGCCGAAGTAGAGAGGATATAAAATGTAGATTGGCAATGGTAAGAAAAGTGTTTCTGTTGAAGAGAAATTTGTTAACATCGAGTATAAATGTAAGTCCCAAGAAATCTTTTCTAAAAGTATTTGTATGAAGTGTAGCCATGTATGGATGTAAACGTGGACGATATATAGTTTAGACAAGAAGAGAATAGAAGCTCTCGAAATGTGGTACTACAGAAGAATGCTGAAGATTACACGGGTAGATCATGTAACTAATGAGAAGTTACTGAATAGAATTGGGGAGAAGACGAATTTGTGGCACAATTTGATTTCTAAGAAGGGATCGGTTGGTAGGACATGTTCTGAGGCGTCAGGGGATCACCAATTTAGTATTGGAAGGCAGCGCGGAGGGAAAAAAATCGGAGACCGAGAGATGAATACACTAAGCAGATTCAGAAGGACATAGGGTGCAGTAATTACTTGGAGTCGGCCGTTGTGACCGAGCGGTTCTAGGCGCTTCAGTCCGGGACCGCGCTGCTGCTACGGTCGCAGGTTGGAATCCTGCCTCTGGTATGGATGTGTGTGATGTCCTTATATTAGTTAGGTTTAAGTAGTTCTACGTCTAGGGGATTGATGACCTAAAAGATGTTAAGTCCCATAGTGCTTAGAGCCATTTGAACCATTTTGAAGTTACTTGGAGATGAAGAAGCTTGCACAGGATGGAGTAGCATGGAGAGCTGCATCATACCAGAAAACAACAACAACAAAACAAGCATACCTCGTGACGCATACACCACATGTGTGCCCGCCACGTGGAAAGTTAAGAGACAACAATGCTGAAACGGTGTGGTCAGTTGTTTGCTGAGAAGTTCAACGGTATCAAAGTGCCAGAACTGCAGCAGAGCATTTCGGGCGGGACTGCAAATATTCCAGCAGTCCACCTTCGGACCGCCTTCAGCAACTTGCTGACCACGGTCCAAGAGATTAATCGTGGTCACTTTCAACATCAGGTTAGTACTGTATTCCCTTTCCTTTGCTGTGTTTCTTTTCACCCTGTAACTCTGTACCCCGGGCCAATATTATTTGCCCCACCCTCTGTAATCATACGCTTTGCAAGTGTAATTGGGATCTGCATTAAATCTAGGCTGTCACTTTTCCAATTATGGTTGTGCCGTCTGTGTGGTCCTGATACTCACCTCAATCTACTACTTGTGTTTCATTGCTTGAGCACACTATTTTACAGCTTTTGTAATTCAGTGAGCAATACTGGATTGTGTAATTCGGGAAAAATTTAATAATAAAATCCATTCGCCTTCAAGTACTGGTTGATTCTTTTCAGTATTTCATTAGATGCCTTTCATTAAGAGGAATGGTACAATTTTATATATCAGAAACGACATAACTTCCGAAAATACCCATAACATCCAATAAAATAACAAATTTGTTGAAGGGCACATTTTTTGCAGGTACAAACCGCCTTTGTTTACATGGTACTGCTACGACTCGGCAGCACGAAAAGAAAGAAATAATGAATACCTGGTCATTGTAAGGAAACAATATTTCCTTCAAAAAATTTCGGCTTCGCTTCAGCCCCGTAATACAGAGTCAGCATGCAGAAAGCGTCCTTCTCACATGACTCATTATTTGAAAGCACATGCACTACGGTCTCGTCTCGGCTCCACAAAAGGTCTGATACGCGCAACCTCCTTTATCTCACGCCCTTTATTTCCCCTTTGAATATAAATTCCGAGAGAACAGACACGTAGTGGAAGCCTTACCAGAGGAAAAAAATTTGCGTCTCGTTTTGAAACTCTCTGCACAAACGAAGGCTCCAGTATGCATCGTAGCAAATCTGTCATCTCGAATCTCGGCAAATAGTTCAGGTTTATCTGCCTCCTACGTCGATATAGACCTACCAGGTATTTAACGTGCCAAACTTCAAGTAAAATGACAAAAATTATACTTGACAGGTAACTTCGCAAGTCCAGGCAAACCCATACCAAAGGTGATGTGTCCACTCCCGAATCTCCTATGTGTTTCCTACGCTAGTCTGTCATGTTATTTTGCTTCCCAAACAGCAGAATTCTTTAATTTAGTCTACTACGTGGTCATAGATTTAGTTGTTAAGTTTATCGCTAATCTCATTTCTGCTACTCCTCATTAGATTCACCTTCGATGTACTCTCAGTCTGTGGTGTGTGCCCCTGAAACTCTTTATTCAGTTCAACAGGTCCGTTCTCACTGCCACTGTGGATAGCAACGTTGTCAGCGAATCTTATCGTGATATCTTTCCAGCATGTATTTTAAGCAAACTCCTGAACATATACACTCCTGGAAATTGAAATAAGAACACCGTGAATTCATTGTCCCAGGAAGGGGAAACTTTATTGACACAGTCCTGGGGTCAGATACATCACATGATCACACTGACAGAACCACAGGCACATAGACACAGGCAACAGAGCATGCACAATGTCGGCACTAGTACAGTGTATATCCACCTTTCGCAGCAATGCAGGCTGCTATTCTCCCATGGAGACGATCGTAGAGATGCTGGATGTAGTCCTGTGGAACGGCTTGCCATGCCATTTCCACCTGGCGCCTCAGTTGGACCAGCGTTCGTGCTGGACGTGCAGACCGCGTGAGACGACGCTTCATCCAGTCCCAAACATGCTCAATGGGGGACAGATCCGGAGATCTTGCTGGCCAGGGTAGTTGACTTACACCTTCTAGAGCACGTTGGGTGGCACGGGATACATGCGGACGTGCATTGTCCTGTTGGAACAGCAAGTTCCCTTGCCGGTCTAGGAATGGTAGAACGATGGGTTCGATGACGGTTTGGATGTACCGTGCACTATTCAGTGTCCCCTCGACGATCACCAGTGGTGTACGGCCAGTGTAGGAGATCGCTCCCCACACCATGATGCCGGGTGTTGGCCCTGTGTGCCTCGGTCGTATGCAGTCCTGATTGTGGCGCTCACCTGCACGGCGCCAAACACGCATACGACCATCATTGGCACCAAGGCAGAAGCGACTCTCATCGCTGAAGACGACACGTCTCCATTCGTCCCTCCATTCACGCCTGTCGCGACACCACTGGAGGCGGGCTGCACGATGTTGGGGCGTGAGCGGAAGACGGCCTAACGGTGTGCGGGACCGTAGCCCAGCTTCATGGAGACGGTTGCGAATGGTCCTCGCCGATACCCCAGGAGCAACAGTGTCCCTAATTTGCTGGGAAGTGGCGGTGCGGTCCCCTACGGCACTGCGTAGGATCCTACGGTCTTGGCGTGCATCCGTGCGTCGCTGCGGTCCGGTCACAGGTCGACGGGCACGTGCACCTTCCGCCGACCACTGGCGACAACATCGATGTACTGTGGGGACCTCACGCCCCACGTGTTGAGCAATTCGGCGGTACGTCCACCCGGCTTCCCGCATGCCCACTATACGCCCTCGCTCAAAGTCCGTCAACTGCACATACGGTTCACGTCCACGCTGTCGCGGCATGCTACCAGTGTTAAAGACTGCGATGGAGCTCCGTATGCCACGGCAAACTGGCTGACACTGACGGCGGCGGTGCACAAATGCTGCGCAGCTAGCGCCATTCGACGGCCAACACCGCGGTTCCTGGTGTGTCCGCTGTGCCGTGCGTGTGATCATTGCTTGTACAGCCCTCTCGCAGTGTCCGGAGCAAGTATGGTGGGTCTGACACACCGGTGTCAATGTGTTCTTTTTTCCATTTCCAGGAGTGTATTTTACGTCGAGGTAGGGGCGAGAGGCTAGATCCCTTGCGAGGTGCCGGGGCTAGCAGTGTATTTAACACTAAATTCTTCTAGAATCTACATATGTAAATGATGCTCTAAGCCCCCCCCCCCCTATTCTAACTCCGACTTTTGCTGTTGCACAAGGATTAAAAAAAAATACGCGAAATGACTCTAATCAACCCTGCCAGTGGAGTAGAAGAGAGTTTGGCACCTGCAATAATTTAATTTGATAAATAAGTTAAATAAACGAAGGTTTCATTAACATAGTGAGGAATGATAGGGTTGCTCTACCGATTAACAGAATGAAAGTTCTGTCCAAAATAACAATATGATTTATTAAGACTAAACACAAAATAATAAACAAAAACACATGAAACATTTACAATTCATCAAATTGGCTCTAATTGGATACTCATACAAACACTGTGAAGGTGAAGTTGTCCCTAAACTAGATTGTGAGGTTTAAGACGAAGTGGTATGTGGAGCCAATTCCTTGCCACTCAAATCTTAAGAGAGACACACAGCTAACCCAACATTAATTGCTCATACTCAAGACAGAACAAAGTTAGAAAAAGACGAACAGGCGCGCTCTGCTGAGCTCTGATTATCACCTAGGAAAATCCCTATCTGCCGGTGCTGCGGACATACATTACCAAACTGTCTTCTTAACTGCCAGAACACGATCTGTCGTACTGGAGGCGATGGCTGGTTGCTTCGACGTCCTCGACCTAAAGGCGAGAACCGACTACCAAGAGCACCCGTACAGGCCGAACACACAACATTCCCGCCCCCACGACAGTGGTCGTGGTTAAACGTTCCAATCAGCAACTCGAAAACCGGCGGAAAATTCCACTCCATTGTCGGAGCACTACCATTCCACCAATGGAGATTCTTGGCGCCAATTTCTGCGCTGATTTTGCCACGTCACGGAGCTATGCCCTGAGCAAGCCAATCACAGTTACTATTTTGCATAAAGCGCGGGAATTTTCCCGCCACAACTGCCCGGGTACGCAAGTCATTCCCACGCCTCGCTGGTAGCCCGCCAGAAAGTGTTTTCGCTAAGTTTCTGCGAAGTAACGGAACCTCTAGCCCAGCCGCTACTTCAGACCCCGGCGGGCGTGTCTCTTGACAATGTCGGCGTCTGGAAAGCATTGACTCGACTGCCTCACACCCGTCGGCTTAACCCTCTCGAGATCAGGGGAGCCCGCCTGTCACCGGACCACCTGGGTGACGAGAGACGCTGCGTGGGAAGTCCGCATGTGAAGGAATAGCAACTTTCCACCGCATGCAATTAGAGAGGAGAATCGTAAGATAGAAATATGAGAAGGGGCTCATGCCACCTCTCACCCTATGTTACAACCTTTATAATACGGCACTTCATTATTGATCCTCCATTCTTATTTTCCCTTCCTCGTTCTTCGACCTATTGTATATTGCTATTTTATATTGCCTGACTTTTTTTTTGCAGCTTACACAATACTGCGCATTATCAAAATGGTTCAAATGGCTCTGAGCACTATGGGACTCAACTGCTGAGGTCATTAGTCCCCTAGAACTTAGAACTAGTTAAACCTAACTAACCTAAGGACATCACAAACAACCATGCCCGAGGCAGGATTCGAACCTGCGACCATAGCGGTCTTGCGGTTCCAGACTGCAGCGCCTTTAACCGCACGGTGCGCATTATCCAAAAGCCTTTCACAGTTTATCTGGTGATCCGCAGAGTCTCACAGATAAGAAATATACTGTTAAATACAAGTTAAAATCATATTTATTTGACTATACCTTTCTGTCCACCAATGTTTAATTTTATGTGTGTGTTAAGGGGGGAGCGGGGAGCGGTGGGGAAAGAGAGAGAGAGAGAGAGAGAGAGAGAGAGAGAGAGAGAGAGAGAGAGAGCTCATTTGGGCCATTTTAATCTTGGAACTGCTCCCCAAGCAAAAGAGCCCTCCATAAAAAGAAAACGCTGTTGAAGTCCAGTGATATAAACATTTCGACTGTGAAAAGCAGTGTTTCGGACGTTGCTCTTCATGGGTGCGAAACATGGTCAGGGTGGGGTGAAGGGGGGGGGGGGGAGGAATCAAACGATTCGATGTCTGTGAAATGTTTACAGCAGGCTGTTGAAAGGTAGACTCATCGAGTAAGGAATGAAGGCGTCCTGGGATGATGAGAACGAGGAGCAAAAATGTGTACTACAGAGGGTAACGAAATAAAGAGAGAGATGTTTGCTCACACGTTAGTAGTACGTGAGTCTTCGCTGAAATCAGTAGCTGAAAGTACTGTAGAGGAAAAGAATCGCATATTTAGGCGTAGATAAGAGTGCAAAAGGTAAATTGTCAATGACAGCCAACGGTAAACTTTGATGACCCACGAACCTAATCACATACTTAATTAAGCTCGCGGGTCACTTCATCACGTGACGCGACAGCAACGCTCCAGGCGCATAAAGTTATAACTTTAGTTTCGGTGACGTTAATGTTTTTTGCGGTAACGAATCGATGTGAATGGGACGCCTTTCTCGACTCGCCACTCCAACAAATTATGCCTTAAAACACGCGTTTTTGAGAGCACATTAATTTTATGTTCATCCAGAATTTCTTCCATAGGCCTAATTGAAACTAACTGTGAACCGAATGCGGCCCACAGGCCGCCGGTTGTTCACCCGTGGTCTGTGTGCCATGGGGTACAACAGTTAAGTTGGATCGAAGAGGATATATGAAAATCGACAGCAGTGTAAAGCTGTATGGCAACTACCTTACTGCTGATGATCATAGAGCAAATGTCGTTACATAATAACAGCGTACCTTGTCGTAGCGATGTGTCAGTAACCAGTATGAAACCAAAGAAGCACTTGCAAGATGTATCTGTTACAGTGACTTCACAACGGACTGACACGTCGTCATTACGTACCCTGTGTGTGGTCCACGGAACAAACAAAGAGTTAAACCGAGTGCAGATATTGTTCCTTAATTTTAATCTTTCCTTTAGTATGACTCAAAATATCATTCTTCGGCCCCTCTGTTTTCTATTATTCAAACTGATCCTCGTACGCATTTCCTGCACTGCCTCTTCAGTTCTTCGGCCGATAAAGGGAAAATAACGCAATAACTGGACTACCTGTGACATTTTTTTTGAGCAGTCATTGTCACCATCGGAAATGTACAAGTTAGCGACTTGTTTAAACATTTTTGAGGCTGTCAAATAATAAGACCTACTCCTTTGTGACTTACGATATATCGTATGAATATTTTTGTGTTTTGCAGTACGGAATTTAAAGTTCAATGAGGAAATTTTTTTATATATCTTCGAGCTAAATATAGTAATAATAATGAACTGGACTATAAGAATTCAAGCATAAATGTCAGTCGAATGTGGATTGTTAAAACTGATTCCTTCCCGTCATTATTGGTGCCTTGGTATCGATATCACATAGCCCTAAGAACTCACTGTCTGTACTCCCAAGAAGTAGTACAGGCTGTGACACAAGAGAAAAAGTACTGTTCGTAATAGCTCCGTGTTGTAAAATCACTTAAATCGCCATGGGTCCTCCTGAGGAAGCTAGAAGTAATATACAGGGTGGTCCATTGATCGTGACCGGAACAAATATCTCACGAAATAAGCGTCAAACGAAAAAACTACAAAGAACGAAACATGTCTAGCTTGAAGGTGGAAACCAGATGGCGAAAAAAGTGGCCGAACTAGAACATTCATATTTCTTTACGTACTACACGAATGTTTAATAAAAAATGAGGGTTCCTATTTTAAAAAAAGCAGTTGATATCAGTTTGACCTATGGCAGTGCCATGTAGCGGGCCAACCATAGCGCCATCTGGTTTCCCCCTTGAAGCTAGACGAGTTTCGTTCTTTGTAGTTTTTTCGTATGATGCTTATTTCGTGAGATATTTGGCCCGGTCACTATTAATGGACCACCCTGTATATACAAGATGATCAGAAAGGGTCTGAAAAGCTTTTAAGGGTGTTGGAGGGCAGGTTAAAAAAAAATCGAAACTTTGCACCGTTTCCGAGTTTGTTATTATTGAAGCTAGACAATCAGCTCGTTCCGTGCGCAAATTCAGGCTGCCCGCCAGATACAGTAAGTGTCAGTTGTTCTCTAGTGTAGATGATAGCCCACGAGACTGCTCGGCCTTTGCGTCCGATGTCCAATTTTTGTATCGCTTTCTTGTTCGGTTTCAGGAAACAAACCGAAAATCATTTAGCGACACCGTTTCGGACGGGCAGCTTGAATCAGCTCGCGCAACGGCCCGATTGGCGAACTTCAGTACTAATTAACTCGGAAACGGTGCAACTTATCGAATTTTTTTCTCAACAATTATTTCTCAAAACAACTTACCCTGTAACACCCTTACAAGCTTTCCAACCTGTTTCCGACCACCCTGTACAAAAATCTTCAATAGTAATTAAAATCGGAGTGGCCGCGCGGTTAGAGGCGCTATGTCATTAATCGTGCGGCCCCTCCCGCCGGAGGTTCGAATCCTCCCTCGGGCATGGGTGTGAGTGTAGTCCTTAGCGTTAAGTTAGTTTAAGTATTGTGTAAGTCTAGGGACCGATGACCTCAGCAGTTTGGTCCCTTAAGAATACACACACATTTTTAATTAAAATATTTCCAAATAAATCCTATGTGCTCCGATTCTGTCACAGCCTCAATAAAACTCGAGTCAGAGAGCATGTGTGGGATTCTCTTTAAACTTCCTTTTGGTACATTCTGTTTCCTAAATGAAGCCTCATTGTGTTGCACTTCTCGGTGGATGCCCCATTTTTTTGGGGGGTTTGTGTTGTTCAGCTCTCTGATACAAAGTTGAATGAATTTTGTGCACCGCACAACACTTTCTACCCAATAGTCTGCTTACAGTGACAATAAATGAGTAAAGATAACAGTTTACAATATGCTACCAATACTAAAAGAAGAACTGAAGGAACATTTAAATGTATCTGCTCATTACATTAAGGTAACAATAATTATGCTTAATACGAGTCATCAACGCAAGAAACTGCGATGTCGTGACATCTTTACCAGAGGTCAATGGGCGACCTTTTGGAGGTTCAAGGAAGGTGTGCCAGCGGGCACTGCCCTCTGCCGGCCACGGACTTGCTTCTCATAATTAAAAGTCCGCATCGCTATCTCCCTAATTAGCCTCCGCGAAAGGGAAAGGAAGAAGCAGGCGGTCCATTCTTGCGCGGCAGCAGGTCAAGTGCGCTATTCCGCAGGCATCGCGGGCCGGATGAAAGGAATGCAGCGCCATTCATCCACACGCGAGCTCCTGTTTCAAGTCCCCTGTCGGTTTCGGCGCTATCGCCGTCTCCATCTCCCTCTGGGTTTCCTTTATTTGTCTCTACGCGTCTCGGTCTGCTTACCAGAAAAAAAGATGTACCACTTCTCCCAGCAACCTCATTCAGGTCTCGGTGTATTCAGGTAACTGGTGAACGCAGTAGGCGCTTCTGTAAGGTACAACTAGCCAGCATGTGTCACTACATTTTACTAATCAGCAGTTTTGAGTAAGCAAGAATGATATGTGACTAGGTTGAAAGCTCAGCAATGTTTCACTTAATACTTGTAAAGTAAGAAGTTGAAGGTTATGCTCCAGTGCCATCAATAGGGAAGGAAAAAAAATTGGAAATTTGTGGTAAGGTATTATGGGACCAAACTGCTGATGTCATCTGTCCCTAAGCTTACACACTACTTAATCTAACTTAAACTAACTTACGCTAAGGATGACACACACACCCATGCCCGAAGGAGGACTCGACCCTCTGACAGAGGGAGCCACGCGGACCGTGACAAGGCGCCTAAGACCGCGCGGCTACCCCGAGCGGCCAACAGGGAAGAGATTTCAGTCCGATAGAGGTCTAGAAAAGTATTGGGTGCCACATGGATCTATGGTCAAACATCGCAGTTGATTCAAAGTTCTTTCTCTTTGCAAATGCCCCAAGTGTTGTTGCGAAAGACGTGGAAATTGATGTGATATAATCTACTTATACTGTAGTTAACTCAAACAAAATATAAGGCATACAGTTTGTGACACACAACTCATGGAGAAGCCAAATTTTACTGTCCCAAGGTAGTCAAGGTGCTCATTGAAGTCGATAATTTTAATTCTTAGGATTGAAATAGGTATAGTGCTTCATTGGAAGTGTCACGTTCGAAATATTGTGAAAAAACTGCATGCTGCCATCGACACTATAAAAGTAATCTTCACTGTCTCTGAAGCTGAAATTAGAAGGCTTGTTTACTTTATTACGTTTGTTTTGGTGCCCATCTTCCACAGCAGCTGTTAAAATCTGTCACTGTTGGTTAATATCTTTAGCTGACTGCAATTTAATTAAAAAGAATTACACCAGATGTATTTCGCTTTTATTTATAAAGCAGCTTCCGTGGTTATTCTGCAAATTGGATACATACTTTGTACAGCGTTTTGTTTATAAATTTGGTGTCTAAGTTACTTACGGTTTTTCTTTAATATTCTACTCCTTCCCTCCTTGCTAGCAGTGGTTCATGTCGAAAGACTTCCATTCACATTTGCACATGGAAGTTTTTCGACGTCAACCGGGGATAGGTAGGTGGGAAGGAGCAGAATGTGTAAAAAAACTCCGTAAGTAACTTCCACATAAAGTTTATAAAAAAGCGCCGTTTTTAACCTAAAACAATCAAAAACATGGAAACGTATGTGTGCAGTTTGCAGAATAACCACAGAAAATGCTTTATAAATAAAAGCGAAACGCATCTGGTGTAATTCTTTTTAATTAAATTGCAGACAGCTCAAGACCGCTACCAATAGTAACAGACTTCTTTACTTTGCTTACTTTCACCAAATTATGTCACTTGATAATGCCCTGCCAGAAAAAAATTAGAACATCTGGCAAGACGACGTAGATTTTGATCCGGTGACGGCATTTACCACCAGAGGAATATTAGATGTACTGATAATGGTTTCAGCGTCGTCCGCCGATAGATAGCGAAGTGGCACAGTTACCAGTGTGTCATCTGTGTCTACCCTTCAATAGGGAATGCTCTCAGTCAATAGATTCTGAGTGGTGTAAACGTGTGAAGTAAGCAGGCAACCACCACACGGAGATCCAAATGGCTCTGAGCATTGAGGTCATTAGTCCCCTAGACTTAAAATTACTTAAACCTAACTAACCTAAGGACATCACAGACATCCATGCCCGAGGCAGGATTCGAACCTGCGACCGTAGCGGTCACGCGGTTCCAGACTGAAGCGCCTAGAACCGCTCGGCCACACGGGCCGGCCACGGTGATCCACTTGTGCTTCCTGCAGCCAACTGAACAAGTTTGAAAGGGGTCAAATTGTGACCTTCCTAGTGGTAGGATGGTCCTTTCGAAGAACTGCTACACAGGTTGGACGTGCAGCGTCAGTTGTGCAGCGATGCTATGGCCTCGTACTCTCACACCCATTCACGAGGTTTTGGAAGTCCACGCAGCACAGACGCTTGCCAGTATCGTCGAATTGTAAGGGCATTAGTGGCAGATCGTACAACCACCACAGCACAGATAAGGCGTTTTGTGAGCCCAGACTGGTCATCACGAACTGTTGCGAACCGGTTATTAGCAGCAGGACTATGACCAGTAACCCGTCTTCCATTCACACCACAGCATCGACGTCAGCGCTCGACCGTTACCGTGAGAGGATCACTAGGAAGATGGAATGGCGCCGTTGTCTTCAGCGATGAAAACTTATTCTGCTTGCACACAAGTGACGGTCGTTTGCGCGTACGACGTAGACCTGGGGAGAACTGACTCGTAGAGTGCATTCGTCCAATACGTACTGGCCGCACCCCGGGCCTTATGGTCTGCGGTGCGATAAGCGATAACCCTCGTTCACCTTTGGTGTTTCTGGAAGGGACGCTAACCAGCACTCGGTACGTGCAGAAAATTTTTAGACCCGTTCTCTTGTCGTTATTGAAACAGGAAGGTGATGCTTTATTCCCACAGAAAACTCTCGCCCACACACTACTCATGAAACTCTGCAAGAGGCGGAGCAGTTTCCCTGGTAACGACCATCCAGTCGGGCAGGTGTGGGATATCATACGACTCGTCAACCACAACTCGTACAGAACTACGTGAATAAGTCGAGCAGGTGTGGCATAACGTATCCCATAACAGTATTCACCAACTGCACAGTTCACTGGATACCTGGGTCAGCGCATGCATTGTTCCCCTTGGTTGGTTGGTTGACTTGGGGGAGGAAACCAAACAGCGAGGTCATCAGTCCCATCGGATTGGGTTAGGATGGCGGAGGAAGTCGGTCGTGCCCTTTCTAAGGAAACATCCTGGCATTTGCCTGAAGCGTTATAGGGAAATAATTGAAAACCTAAATGAGGATGGCCGGCCGTGGCTTTGAACCGTCATCCTCCCGAATGCGAGTCCAGTGCTCTAACCGCTGCGCCACCTCGCTCGGTTTGCCGCCCGCGGAGGCTGCAGCATTTACTAATATGAGTGTTTCAGCACGGGTCGATACCTGGTACCTCAGAAACGCTTGTGCTGTTGATCATAATATAATCATTTCTTGTACTCCGTATGCACTGTTGCAACAATAAATCTTAAGTGAATTGGGAACCTCTAAGAGGGCGTACTACTTTATACCTCGCAGTGCGTATTTTGAGTCAACTGTGTACCCTCTCCTAGAATAGTTTCAGCGCAGGAAAGGGAAGACAAACGTCTGTAGGTGCTGTCGGTGAACTTTGTGTATACCGTCGTCCAGAGTTCTTGGATTTCTATGTCTACCATCTCTGTATATGTATTCCGTCACGATATTTATTGCTGACACTATTGACTCTTTTAGAAGAGCCTGCACTCTCATACGGTGATCTTTAGACGGAAAAAAGACGATCTGCAATTGGGTGGCACTTCTTTAGACGTTGTACAGAAAACGGTGTGGTTTCATCTTCAGTCGGCGAGCAGAATAACTGAAAAACATTGAGTCACAAACGCTGAATTTAGAAGTATCGTTGGGGTCCAAAACAAATTTCAAAAAAATGATTCAAATGGCTCTGAGCACTATGGGACTTAACTTCTGAGGTCATAAGTCCCCTAGAACTACTTAAACTTAACTAACCTAAGGACATCACACACATCCATGCCCGAGGCAGGATTCGAACCTGCAACCCTAGCGGTCGCGCGGTTCCAGACTGTAGCACCTAGAATCGCTCTGCCACTCCGGCCGGCTAACACAACTTTCCAGAGACGTTTAGAGCACGTGTCGAAGTCCCTTTAGCAGTCCAGCCAACTCCCTATAGAAAGAGAGGGGGTTTCAATCACGGATTCGGGTTACGTATATAAATACAAGTTTAGTAGTAGTAGGCATGGTGCTGCGCATCCAATTTTTACAAATACTTTGGACTTACTTTGCTTAGCTATGCATTAAACGTAGTATTCTCGAGCCGTCTGTAACCACAGATAACTTTCAAGAGTAAAGGCTATAGAATGGTGGGCACGAAGAAATTCCTGGGTTCACCTATCAGTTAATTGATTAACTCCTCAAAATGGCGTAAAACCGCCACCAAGGCGGCTGGTGCACGAAAGGATGCCGCCCTCGCCGACAGCCACATTCCTGGCGTCACTCCAGTAATGGCAACCTGTGCTCCGGCGGGACGACCAGCCTCTTTGCTGAAAGCCCAAGCAACCGTCGGTATTCTCGCCCCCACTCATGTTGGCAGCACTGACCTTTCGCTCTCGGAAGAAGCATACAGTATGCGAGGATCCGAATTTACAGACCTGCTGAGATTCACCCTCTCGCCCTCAGTTCGTGGCTGGGCTCGGTAGGCTCAGTTCGTGGTGGTACGTTGTAGGTTTTATTTCGTGAGCAGCCTTCGCGGCGTAATATCCACCATTTTGCGCTAATTTCCACCGCGACCAGGTAGCTTCGCGTACAGTTTTTATCAAGTCATTCGCGGGAGAACGCTAATAGCAAAGCCGACTGCGTTTAAGATGCAAATATTCGGTCTGTACCGCGAGAGATCAGCCTCACGGCTTTATCAGTGTTAATTCGGTAGTCTTTGTCGCGCTGTCCCTGTTCGTGTGCTTCGTTCATAACTTGTGATTCGAATGCTGGAGTTCATCTTCCTAGACCGGGATCAAAACTCTCTCTAGGGGGTGGAACAGTTACCGTTACCTTTGTTTGTATTTTATCTCTTTCCATGTACTTGTGGCTTGGCCCCACAGCGGGTCGCCTGTGTAGTCTGATGTTGTGGACTGGCTGGTCCATCTATTTACATTGAGACTGATTCTCATTTGCCGGCCGGGGTGGCCGAGCGGTTCTAGGCGCTTCAGTCTGGAGACGCGCGACCGCTACGGTCACAGGTTCGAATCCTGCCTCGTTCGTGGGTGTGTGTGATGTCCTTAGGTTAGTTAGGTTTAAGTAGTTCTGAGTTCTAGGGGACTGATGACCTCAGAAGTTAAATCCCATAGTGCTCAGAGCGATTTGAACCATCTGATTCTCATTTCAGTGTTTCTATGAAAATAAATCTGCTTTTCTTTTAGTTGTCTGTTACCGGTCTGTGTTCTCATCATTGACCAGTTAATTTCAGTCATCAATCGAAATCTCTACAGTACATGAATAAGAATCCGAAACCATCACAGTCCATATGGCAGCAGATCAAAAGGTGAGGTTCGTCTATTCTGATGGTAGGGAAACAGTGACAGGCCTAATTCTTTCTTTTATGTCTATCACTTCTGTCCTTCCAAAGCTAAAGGAAACGAGCAATCTACATTAGCGCACTTCTGTTCCGCACAAGGGCCTTTGCAGTAATTCAGAAATTTTCTCTGTAAAATTTTTTTTTGTATATTGTCTCGCGATTTATACGTGATTTACTAATTTTTTAATTCTTTGGTTTACACACTTCCTAATCTGCATTCTGTAAACTCAGTTTTGACGCGTTGTATTGCCAAGGAACTGTGTCGGATTTTTCCACGGATCTGACAAATAAATAAATAAAAACTTAATCGTGCTTCTCAGCGCTGAATTAAACAAAGAAACAATTTTTTTATATATGAGTGTAGTTCCGGTGTAGTACTATTGTGGCTCGATGCTTTGGTGAAGCGATAGCTTCACCACTAAGTTTACTCTTGTCGTCTACTATATCGAAAAAGTAGACTCTAGAAATTTCATAGTAAACTTAGTAACATTAGGTTTGCCATTGAAAATAACGAAAGTAACGAAAATGATTCCAAAATGAGATTTTCACTGTGCAGCGGAGTGTGCACTGATATGAAACTTCCAGGCAGATTAAAACTGTGTGCCCGACCGAGAGTCGAACTCGGGACCTTTGCTTTCCGCGCCAAGTGCTCTACCATCTGAGCTACCCAGGAACGACCTACACCCCTTCCTTACAACCTTACGTCCGCCAGTACCTCGTCTCCTGTCTTCCAAACTTAGGAGACGAGTTATTGGCGGAAGTAAGGCTGTGAGGACGGGGTGTGAGTCGTGCTTGGATAGCTCAGATCGTAGAACACTTGCCCGCGAAAGTCAAAGGTACCGATCCGAGTCTCGATCCGGCACGCAGTTTTTAATCTTTCAGGAAGTTTCAACGAAAATGATACTTGGCATCCTAAACTAGCTGTTGAACATGTTATACTATTTAAATGACACTGTACGTTGCTAGCACCTGTAAAAGGTTCGGCAAGAGAGATTTAACTCCACTTGTTCACTACACATTCTACATGAAACGTCCCCTACCTCCCAAATAGCTGTCTCCAAAAAAGGGGAGAATAAGTGGCAAGTTTTTTTTTTTTTTTTTTTTTTTTCTCTCTGGCCGGCAGTGTGACATTCAGTCCGTTGCTCCTTGTTCTGATATCCACGCTATTATCGTAATTCATGTCGGTCTCTACCCTCTCCAGCAGCGATCACATCGCTCTGAAAAAAATAAAAAATAAAAGCTCGTATTCCTATTGATTATAACGAGCAATGGACATGATGCTCATTCTGTAGAAAAGGACTGCCGAGCAGCAGTTTGGGGGCGCACAAATCACGGCATTATGCGTAAACACACAGGCTCCGTAATCGAACGCAGGACGTTGAAAAGCCCTCCAGTGGGATCGACCTGTGCTCGAATCACAGGGCGGTGCCGGTGCTCTAAAAATAAATCATTGCCGATACTCGAGCCAGACGCGTGATCGTTCGCCAGGCTGCTCACACTGAATAGCGCTCGCTCGCTGGCGGCACCAATTAGTCAAATTAAAAAAAAAAAGCCACCCACCCCCACTCCGCTCCCCCGAGACTTTTACGACCGGCGTTCGACGAACGAACACTGCGCTTTTCACAAGTGAGCGTATACTGCGCTATCTTTGACCATGCCTGTTGGCCCTCATATTTTCAAGGACCACATAGGGAAATTTATAGTTATTGTCAACAACAGCACACAAAAAAATTGAAGTTCAAGTGGAAGAGCATTCTATCCTTTGAGCAACTCAATGTTGATGAAATAAAATGGTTGAAATGGCTCTGAGCACTATGGGACTTAACCTCTGAGGTCATCAGTCCCCTAGACCTTAGAACTACTAAAACCTAACTAACCTAAGGACATCACACACATCCATGCCCGAGGCAGGATTCGAACCTGCGACCGTAGCGGTCGCGCGGTTCCAGACTGTAGCGGCTGGAACCGCACGGCCACTTCGGCCGGCTAGATGAAATAAACTATCCAGATGCTCCTCAGTTGATTACAGTGACTCATTGTGGCTGATGTAGCACTATAAGGGGTAAGTGAGAAGCAGAAGGCGGTAGGAGGGGCTGTTACCCAAAAGTACGAGATGTGTCAGAAGGAAAGTTACACGGTTTTAGGGGTCATAGTATTAGTGATCCGAAACAAAAATTCCAGGTGGACATGTGCTCTATTCCGAATGGTTTCCGAGATGGAACACATTTAATATCATCTTTGTACGTTTTCCTAGAGTAACTCGAAAGCCGAACCCTCCAACGAAAACAGGTCGCAACAAAAAAATTCAGCTGTATTAAATTTACTAGGAAAAACGTTGTATGATTTTTTCTCTACAACTAATGATTGGCGCGTAATGAGCGCGAGATTATTGAAAGTCTCACTCGGCTCGCATGCCCTGTTAAATCTGTGGTTTTTGTAAGCCAATTCACGACTCGATAGATCACAACTGTCCTTTATCAAATTATTAGTTTCAGCTTCGCCTACATTGTTGTGGTACGTTGTAAACAACGAGAATGTTTGAATATTGTTGTTGTTATGGTTTTCGATCTAAAGACGGTTTGATGCAGCTCTCCATGCTACTCTATCCTGTGCAAGCCTCTTCGTCTTCGAGTAACTACTGCAACTTACATCCTTCTGAATGTGCTTAATGTATTCATCTCTTAGTCTCCATCTACGATTTTTATCCATCAAGCTTCCTTCCAGTACTAAATTGGGATCCCTTGATGTCTCAGAACGTCTCCTACCAACCGGTCCCTTCTTCTAGTCAAGTTGTGCCACAAATTTCTCTTCTGCCCAGTTCCATGCAGTACCTCCTGATTAGTTACGTGACGTACCCATCTAATCTTCAGCATTGTTCTGTAGCACCACATTTCAAAAGCTTCAAGTCTGTTCTTGTCTAAATCCTTTATCGTTCGTGTTTCACTTCCTTAAATGGCTGCATTTCTTACAAATACTTTCAAAAAGAGTTACTTAAATCTATACTCGATGTTAGCAAATTTCTCTTCTTCAGAATCGCTTTCCTTGCCTTCACCAGTCTACATTTTATATCGTCTCTGCTCCGACCATCATAAGTTATTTTGCTGCCCAAATTGGAAAACTCATCTACTACTTGTGTAATTTCCTTATGTAATTTCCTCACCATCGCCTACATTCCATTATCCTCGTTTTTCTTTTGTTGATGTTCATCATATATACTCCTTTCAAGGTGCTGTCCATTCCATTCAACCGTTCTCCAAGTCGTTTTCTGTCTCTGGCAGAATTACAATTACACAAAATAAATGTCAGTGTTCTTCGATCTCGGAAACCGTTTGGAATAGTGCATACAGTATGTCCGTATGAAGTTTTTGTTCAGTATCAGTATCACCCGTCGAAGCATGTAGCTTCCCTCCTGACGCCCTCTGTGTAGCGGAAGGTGGTCCGTTCTTCTTCAGAGAATGACATATACAGGGTGAATCACCTAAAATTTGCATCGCAGATATTGCGAAAATGCAAAGTGCTAATGATGAGCGGGTTTCACAGGATGGTTTGGTTGTCAGGGGATCGTATTGTTAGTTAATAAAGAGATTGTAATAATACTTAGAATGTGTATTTTTTTGTACAAACATACACTTTTTAAAAAGAACGATGCCTGTTAACATTAACAATTGCGTGTATGGTAAATTAGAATGTTAGTCGTGTTTGTTGCAGGATTCTAGCGCGAGTCGTTTACGAGATATCGTATTTGGAAAGTTTCCACACAGACACCTTGTGGTATCGATAGCTACGATGCCACGGCGTAGGTGCAAGTTCTGCCAACTTCGACAGACACCGACGACAGCGTCCTGTAGCTGTGCAGCTCTAGGAGCGCCGCACCAGATTCAGCCCATCTGATTCCGAGCCGACGACCAAGCAACTTACTTAGTTTCTACATCGTAGGGGACTAGCCATTACAGACTTTGTTATTTCAGTTACTTCAGTGATAGTTTGTCCAACTACTAGTAGCAGTTAGCGCTGATACCTGTACGGTTTCGCACTTACGTGCTCATCGCAGCCAAAGTTAAGTGAAACCACTTTTAATTGCAGTACCAAGTGTTCTACTTCACCTGCTCCTCCTAGCATCCTACATTCGGCGTACCCTTTAGTTTTCAGGAGCAGACCCACGCGCCGCCTTCCAGGCGGGATGCAAAACACTTATTTAACCCATTCAAACAGCGTAGTTGCTAGGTACGACGTTTTTATGTTTGCTTACAGTGGGCTCGTAAGTTTTTTGACTGCAATGCGGCTTGCTAGTCAGTTAATATTTGAAGTCCAAGCAATAGGTCGTGTGTGGACGATGGGATTTACCAACTTATAAAAAGCCGACATGCTGATGGTATACGCAGAGTGCAGGAAGAATGCAGTTCCTTCTTGTACGGCGTATGCGGCAAAATATCCCAATAGACGTCAACCATCTTGACAATTATTTATCAACACCTTCAACCACTTACGTGAACGTAATATGGTTCAAATGGCTCTGAGCACTATGGGACTCAACTGCTGTGGTCATTAGTCCCCTAGAACTTAGAACTACTTAAACCTAACTAACCTAAGGACATCACACACATCCATGCCCGAGGCAGGATTCGAACCTGAGACCGTAGCAGTCGCACGGTTCCGGACTGCGCGCCTAGAACCGCGAGACCACTGCGGCCGGCTGTGAACGTAATAGTGTAGCACTTACGCAACGTAATAGATGGAAACAACTGACAACAGTAGAGCGGGAAATTAATGTTCTTGCTGCTGTTGCAGTTGATCCGCACGTTAGCTCTCGCGCAATTGCATGGGGGTGAGGGATGATTTCAGGCAAGTGTTCTTGACATTCCCCATCGACATAGCTTCCATCCTTACCACATCTCTCTCCATCAAGAGCTGTGTCGAAACGATTATGAGAACCGTATTAACTTCTGTACACGAGCCTTATGATAGCATACTCCTGGCGTATCATGTATTTTATTTAGTGATGAAGCCACATTTATCGATCGTGACCTGATAAACCACGAAAATATGCATTGTTGATCGGTTGATATTCCCCGTTGGCTTCATCAGGTGGAACGTCAGCCTCCATGGAGTATAGTGTGGTGTTGGATAGTGAACTATCAGCTCATAGGCCCGTTTCTCATAGAACGGGCACTGAACGCGCGCAAGTATCGCAGCCTACTAACAGACTATCCTCCACGGATGCTAGAAGAAAAAAAAAATGGCTCTGAGCACTATGGGACTTAACATCTATGGTCATCAGTCCCCTAGAACTTAGAACTACTTAAACCTAACTAACCTAAGGACATCACACGACACCCAGTCATCACGAGGCAGAGAAAATCCCTGACCCCGCCGGGAATCGAACCCGGGAACCCGGGCGTGGGAAGCGAGAACGCTAACGCACGACCACGAGCTGCGGACTGCTAGAAGACGTTCCTCTGAAAACTAGGAGGAACTGTAGTAGCAACACGATAGCTGTCCAGCTCATAGTGCACGAAGTAATACAGGATGTCTTCACGAATTGTTTCCATATCGTTGGATTGGACGCAGAGGACTTGTACCTTGGCCAGTCCGTTCTCCGGATTTGACCCCTGTAGACCTCTTTTTGTTTAGAAAAACGAGAGACGCTGTCTACAAGGACATACCAACTACACCCGATGATACGCAACGTCATTTTACTGCTGCCTTCTAGGACATCTCCACTGAAATGCTATCACGTGTGCAGCAGTCGTTCCATGCCAGCGTATATTGCTGCTGCGCTGGTCATTTTGAACACAATCTGTGATAGTCAATTGTCTCGTTATTGGTCAGAATCCCTTTGACTACTGTATGCACTTGTGTTGTTCATTAGTGTATGCTACAACAGGTACTGTAGAAGAAGTCTCAGTGTGGAAACTTTACAAAAAACGATATATTGTAAGCAACTCGCATTAGAATCCTGCAATAAACACCATTTACATTCTACTCTGAAGAACCAAAGAAATTGGTACTCCTGCCAAATATCGTATAGCGCCTCCGCAAACATGTAGAATTGCCGCAACATGACGTGGCATGGACGCGACTAATGTCTGAAGTATTGAAGGAGGGAACTGACACCGTGAATCCTGCAGGGCTGTCAATAAATCCGTAAGAGTACAAGGGGGTGAAGATCTCTTCTGAACAGCACGTTGCGAGGCGTTCCAGCTGTTCATATCTGGGGAGTTTGGTATCCAGTGGGAGTGTTTAAACTTAGAAGAGTGTTCCTGGAGCCACTCTATAGCAATTCTGGACGTGTGTGGTGTCGCATTGTCCTGCTGGAATTTCCCAAGTCCATTGCAGTGCACAATGGACGGGATACTTAAATACGTGTCACCTTTCAGAGTCGTATCTAGTCGTATCAGGGCAACCATATCAGTTCAACAGCACGCGCCCCACACCATTACAGAGCCTCCACCAGCTTGAACAGTCCCAAGCTGACTTGCAGGGTCCATGGATTCATGAAGTTGTCTCCTTAGCCGTACTCTTCCATATGCTTGATACAATTTGAAACGGTACTGGTACGACCAGGCAAAATGTTTCCAATCATTAACAGTCCACTGTCGGTGTTGCCGGGCCCAGGCGAGGCGTAAAGCTCTGTGTCGTGCAGTCATCAAGGGTACACGAGTGGGCCTTCGGCTCCGAAAGCCCTTGTCGTTGACGTTCCTTTAAATGGTTCGCACGCTGACACTCGTTGATGGCCCAGCATCGAAATCTGCAGCAATTTTCGGAAGGGCTGCACTTCTGTCACGTTGAACGATTCTCTTCAGTCGTCGTTGGTTCCGCTTTTGCAGGACCTTTTTCCGGACGCAGCGATGTCGGAGATATGATGTTTCGCCGGATTCCTGATATTCAAAGTACACTCCTGAAGGATAGTACTGGAAAATTCTCAATTCACAGCTACCTCGGAGGTGCTGTGTCCCATCGCTAATGCGCCGACTATAACACCACGTTCAAACTCACTTAAACCTCTATAACCTGCCATTGTAGCAGCAGTAACCGATCTAACAAATGAGCTAGCCACGTGTCTTATATAGGCGTTGCCGACCGCAGCGTCATACTCTGTTTACATACCTCTGTATTTGAATACGCATGCCTTTTCAAAAAGTATGTTTCTAAAAAATAAAAATACACGTGCTAAGTGTTATTACAGTCTGTTTGTTGGCTAAGAACACGAGCCCCTGACTCCCAATCCATTCTGTGAAAACGGCACATCAGTAGCAGTTTCTATTTCCCCAATGTTTGCGGTGCAAGTTTTAGGTTTTCCACCCGTGTACTACCTACCAATAAACATCTCTTGGAATCATATCACATGCTGAAGTCTTCCTTGTCTTTTTGCGTCCATGAAAAAACGACCGAACCACCCTGAAAACATTTGCAACCAGAGTATCTCTAGAGTCAAAGGCTTATAATGGGAAATCTACAAACCTGGTACTAATACCAACTCCTCCTATAATTTTCTCCATCGATTCTTGTTCTTCAAGCTGCGCTTCATTTGCTTTTTTGTCAGCGTTGACTGGCATCCGTACACTTTGCCACCATTGATATATTAGGCCGCAGGTCTGTTCCGAATGGCCGACTGCTGTCTGCAAGGCGTTAAGAGAAGCGATATATGATCGTGGGACATGCGATGAAAGCGCAGACTGGACTCGCATTCAAGAGGACGATGGTTCAAACCCGCGTCCTGCCATCCTGATTTACGTTTTCCGTGATTTCTCTAAATCGCTTCAGGCAAATGCCGGGTTGGTTCCTTTGAAAGGGTATGGCCGACTTCCTTCCCACCCTTCCCTAACCCAATGGGACCGACGACCTCGGTTGGTCCCAAAAATAGCTCAAATGGCTGTTAACACTGTGGTACTTAACATCTGATGTCATCAGTCCCCTAGACTTAGAACTACTTAAACCTAACCAACCTACGGACATTACACACATCCATGTCCGAGGCAGGATTCGAACCTGCGACCGTAGCAGCAGCGCGGTTCCGGACTACAGCGCCTAGAACCGCTCCTCCACAGCGGCCGGCATGCTGTTGGTCCCCTCCCCCAAACTAATCAACATGAAATGAGCATATCGTCAAACCCTCTAGTCGCTACTACCAATAGATGAAGTTGTTGGTGCCACTGTTTCCTTACTTAGGCTGCTTCCCATTTGACCTCACGATGCAGTGCTCCCCGTTGTAGAGTTCGCTACCTCCGAAAATCTATGGAGGTACTGGGAACTGAACCCGGCTATTTCCCCATCGAACCGGCGACGCTAACAGCTCAGCTACAAAAGAAGCCTTAATTAGCATCCTTTTAAGAAAAACGTGCGCTTTTATTTCATGTCTGTTCAAATGTGTGTGAATTCTTATGGGACGAAACTGCTGAGGTCATCGGACCCTAGACTTACACACTACTTAAACTAACTTACGCTAAAGGCATCACACACACCCATGCCCGAGGGAGGACTCGAACCTCTTGCGGGAGTGGCCGCCCGATTCGTGACATGGCACCTCGAACCGCGCGGCCACTCCGCGTGGCTAATGTCTGTTCTAAACCTAAAACGTCTCTTGCTTCTAAAAAGAATCGGAATTAGAGTAGAAATAAGGCTCGCATAAATACAGGCTCGCATACTTGGTGACCTACGTTTATAGGAGCGTTGACTATACAGAACGAGTGCAAGAAAGATAATATAAATTATCAGATTGTTAGAAGTTTTAGTTTTTCGGTGTTTTACTGAATTTTAAACATTTTTGGAACGTGACTATGAACAGCCGCCAAGTAACGTATAAAATGCATGTTTGACCATCAGCTGCCTTTATTTTTAAACCAAACTGTCCACCGGTTTCAGTCATGGACCTTATTCACGAATAAGGGTTAAAATGAGTTAAGCCACCACATCATGTCATTACTCAAGTAATGTTTGTAGAATGTTATGAATATCAACATGCGACACACGACTTTTAGAAACAAGTGACATTTTGAAAAAGGAAAAAAAGGAAGATTAAGATTTAATGTCACGTCAACAACGAGGTCATTAGAGACGGAACTCAAACTTTCAAAGGAAACACCCAGGTATCATTTGTGTTACGGGCCCATTCTCGTCAGTCAGCCTATAAGAGAAGTGGTTTTTACTATTTTTTGTGGAAGCAATCAACGTAAATCATTTTGCATATTATTTATTGATTCTTGAACAACACTGACTGGCTTTTTTTCATGAAGTCATTCATCATCAAGCCCTCCCCCCCCCCCTCTCATCATAGTAGTTAAACGTACTGTGTCGAAAATGAGGTGTGTCCATGTCGGAAGTCCTGCAGTCTGCAAATATAATCTGAAATAAAAATTTAAAAAATTAAAAAAAAAAAAACAGCCGGAAACACCCTGTATCTCAAGCTGACGGAGTGGGTTGCGAACACACTAATAGAAATATCTTTCTCAAATTTGAATTACTCCTCGGGCATGTTCGCAAGGAGTAATAGGCTAATTTTTTGTTTGCAAAAACGTACCAAAAACACAGGACAAAATTATATAATTGCTTCAAACGACTGACATTTTATTCAACAACATCTACGTGGATACTCTGCAAGTCACATTTAAGTGCCTGGATGAGGGTTCATCGAACCATCTTCAGATTTCTTTATTATTCCAGTCTCGTATAGCCCTCGGAAAAAACGAACACCTGTATCATATTTTGCGAGCTCTGATTTCCCTTATTTTATTATGGTGATCGTTTTTCCCTATGTAGGTCGGCGTCAACAAAGTGTTTTCGCATTCGGAGGAGAAAGTTGGTTCAAAATGGCTCGGAGCACTATGCGACTCAACTGCTGAGATCATCAGTCGCCTAGAACTTAGAACTAATTAAACCTAACTAACCTAAGGACATCACACACATCCATGCCCGAGGCAGGATTTGAACCTGCGACCGGAGCGGTCACGCGGTTCCAGACTGAAGCGCCTAGACCGCACGGCCACACCGGCCGGCCGAGAAAGTTGGTGGTTGAACCTTCGTGAGAAGTACACTGAAAAAGTTCAAAGAAGAGCAGCACGTCTTGTATTATCGCGAAATAGGGAAGAGAGAGTCACTGAAATGATTAAGTATTTGGGGTGGACACCATTAAAACAAAGGTATTATTTTAATGGTGTCCAACCAAAATGCTGTATCATTTCAGTGACACTCTCTCCCCTATTTCGCGATAATACAAGACGTGCTGCCCTTCTTTGAACTTTTTCGGCGTACTCCGCCAAACTCACCTGGTAAGGATCCCACACTGTGATGCAGTACTCTAAAAGAGGACGGACAAGCATAGTGTAAGCAGTCCCTTTAGTAGAGCTCTTACATTTTCTAAGTGTCATGTCAAAAAACGCAGTCTTTGGTTAACCTCCCCTATAGCATTTTCTATGTGTTCCGTCCAGTTTAAGTTGTTTGTAACTGTAATTCCTAGGTATTTAGTTGAATTTACAGCCCTTAGATTTGACTTATTTATCGTGTAACCGAATTTTAACAGATTCCTTTTAGAACTCATGTGAATGAAGTCACACTTTTCGTTAATTAAGGTCAATTTCCAGTTTTCGCACAGTACAAGTATCTTTTCTAAATCGTTTTGCAAATTGTTATGATGACTTTTCTAGTCTAAAAACGA
This sequence comes from Schistocerca nitens, assembly GCF_023898315.1. Lineage (NCBI taxonomy): Eukaryota > Metazoa > Arthropoda > Insecta > Orthoptera > Acrididae > Schistocerca > Schistocerca nitens. The sequence continues at coordinate 239,799 of NW_026045946.1, forward strand.
CAGCATCATCTGCAGATAACCTAAGACGGGTGCTCAGATGGTCTCCCAAATCGTATATGTAGTTAAGGAGCAGCGAAGCTCTCACATCACCACCTTTGAGAACGCCAGAAATCATTTCTGTTTTACTCGATGACTTTCCGTCTATTACTACGAACTGTGACTTCTCTGACAGGTAGTCCCGAATCCAGTTATATAAATGAGACGATATTTCATAAACACGCAATTCCGCTACAAGCCGCTTGTGTGGTAGTGTCAAAAGCCTTCCGGAAATCCAGAAATGCGGAATCAATTTGAAATACCTTGTCAGAAGCATTTAATACCCATGCGAGTAAAGAGCTAGTTGATTCACAAGAACAAATTTTGTCAAATTTCAAAAAACTGTGGTTTCACTATACGTTACAATTTATTATTATTATTATTTCTGATTAGGTTTGCAGACTTGTGGACTTCCGTCATGCACTCACCTCATTCTGAACAGAGCATGTCTAACTCCTCGATTGATGGGTTAACGCGATGTGTGAATTTCTTCAAAGAAACTCAGAAAATGTTGTCATTGCTTCATTAGTTTTTTCAAAAACAAAATCGTAAAAATTGCTTATAGTATAGGCTGACTAAGGACACTGGTCCCTCAAGCGATGAGGAGGTAACATGAAAACCTAAATCTGGACAGCCGCGTGGGGTTTGAACCGTCGTCCTCCCGAATGTGAGCCCATTGCCCTGACCAGTACGCCACCTCACTCAGATTTGTAAAAAGAAGGCCACTGGTGCATGGTTATACAAAATTTTGTTGTAGGGTGAGTGACTGCACTTGATTTTCTGCTGTTAAATTGGGAAGAAAGATTAGAAGTAGGAATAACCCAAAATATTTCCATAGTTCCTTATTAGTACCATCGGAACCAATGCTTTCCTATTTTCTGTTGCGTTTAGAGCTTCTGTCAACTAATTCATGTCAATATCGTCCAGGCCTTTTGTGTTATTTGTGATTGAATTACAGTATCATCGTACCACAACTTTTATAATGAGTCACATTCGTTCTCTCATATATTTTTGACACGTATATGATTCCTTTCTTGTCTGTTGAGTGACTTCATCACTTTGTAATTGTCAGTTTGTCATTAATGTGACTCATGCTCAATATTGCTAATAAAGCGTTCTCGCTCCGCGTGTGCTTGCCGAGTTATGTGTTTCGCACTATTCCTTTCCTCTTTATTCAGTGTAAAACATTTGACAATAATATTTTTACCAAAGGTTTCTTTAGAGGTTAATATGTAACAAAACTTTTACAAAAGGTAAATAAACAAAAAAACCCACTGAAAGTAGCACAAAAAGTGCTAAAACGTTGTTGTTGTTGTTGTGGTCTTCAGTCCTGAGACTGGTTTGATGCAGCTCTCCATGCTACTCTATCCTGTGCAAGCTTTTTCATCTCCCAGTACCTACTGCAACAAACTTCTCTTCTCCCCAACGTACCTTCTCTAAAACGTACCTTGGTGAAAACAAAACTTCAAAGATGTCTTGCATAAGGCGGAATTTCTCTCCAATTTTCTTATCAAGTATGGAAATAAGAAAAACTGTAACATTCACAAGATAATTTTCTCTTTTGATTCATTGTGGTTTTCATTTGTGGGATTATTTGTTTTCGTTTAATTGCTGTTTCCATCTCTTGTGTCTAAATCCTTACTCCTCTAAGTTTCCTGTATATCCTTTTCTTCCTCACAACCTCGTTAGCTGCGTGTGACATGGCTGTTTTTTTCCATATTCTTCCAAGTCTTATACTGTTTCCAGATTTCCTAGCGTTTTTTGTCTTCAGACTTTGGTATAGATGTCACGGTTCTCACTTCTAAAACATATATATCTAAGAAACTTGTCCTTACTTTTGATCCCTAATTAGTTTTCTTCAGTTTTCTCCATTTTGCAGATATGTCAATTATTGACACCAATAAGAATCGGCGTTATTCAGTATCCACTTCTCGATAACCTCTGGAATTTGTAACATGTCCAGAAAATGCTTCCTTTCTTATTAAAAAAAACTGTAATAGATCAATATCCTCTTGCTGATCAGATAAATTTGTGTTTGTCTTTCTTCATAAAGAAATTATTGGTAAGTTTTAAATAGTTAAAGGTAGCAAAATCTCGAAGTATTTTGCCGTTTTCATTACATACGTTTTCCGCAAATGTGCCTACTATTTCTGGAATTGTTATATTTCCTATTCTAGCATTGAGATCTCCCATGAATAATATGTGCTTTTTATTGTATCAGTTTAATATCGTTTATATTTGTTTGTGAAAGGCCTTGGACTCTTCAGCTTTTCCTTTTTCTCGGGCATGACTTAGGATTTCCCTTGGACTTCCTTCTAGTACAGTGCGTTCATTTACACATTTACAGTCCAGTAGATTTTTTCCCATTTTCTACCATTGTTGATGGTAACACCTTTACTTGCTCTTTGTTCTTGTCATCTAAGTATTTAGTTTCAGGTGTTTCTTTTTCGTTCCTGTAATTGCCGCAAAATCTATTTTCTTTTCGTTCAAATGTTTAGTTAATTCGACTTCCTTAATAGTAGTTCTCAAAACGTTCCAGGTGGCAGCTTTGCAAGCTTCATTAAACCTATTCCTCTTTATCCTAATTCTTGTCGAAGTCGTATTGCGGTAATCCGTCCTATCTGCATGGCTAGGTTGAGTGTTGCAGTTATGTTTATTGAGTCCATGAATAAGACACTGGCCCGTTTCAAGTAAGACTTGTGATTTGGCTGTCATATCTGAGATTTACCAGCCACAGCTCGTAACTCTCTTAGATGTGTCTGTTCATTTCTGTTAAATTTAATCTACTGTGGTATTGAGGAATTTGTGAATGGGCAGCAAGTAGCCATAGACAGGAAAATGAAGCCAAAAACAATGTAGACGTAGCCTGTGTACTGACTCTTTGTACTTCATTCATGTGGAAATTGTACCAGCGTGACATGGAACTGAAAGAAGAAAAAGAAAATTTACAACGATAAATTCTCTTCTCATGGCTTACGCATAACTTGAAAATACATTTGAAATAAACAGAATGCGATATTTGCGTAATTTGGTGTAAATCGGCGAGGAGAGTAAAATAGTGTGCTTTCCGGATCGTCACGTAGACACGCGTAGCAAACACGGGTGACGAGGGGAGTGAGAGGAGGGGGGGGGGGGGGTGAGCACGCGGTTTCGGCGGTCTGACTGCAAACACAGCCGTAATCAGCGCTGCTTCCGCACTGTGGATTGCCCGCTTACGGCTTAATTTACCGTACGGGCGGAAGCGAGGATTAGGGATGGGGCAATTGAGTGGTACAGACGAAATCAACTGGCCTGCTCCCTCTCTGTACACGGTGTCCGCTCCCTCCCCCCCTCTTCCTCCTACCCCACTCACCCCTTTACGACATACAATGTGGCGGTCGCACGAACTTGAATGCAACACATTAGGGACCGTGTGATCGTCTCGCCAGCTTCGGTCGTACAACGTGACCTGAATGGGCACTAACATTCGGTGGCAACGGTTCTCGCAACGAGATGTTCGGTCTTGTCGAGGCAATACATCTTACCTGCATCGCCGGAGTTGATCGTCCACACATCTACACGACAGTGGCAGAATACTCGTTGGTGCCAACCGCCGAAAGACATCACACTACAGTTTTTGGTCCTGTTACTGGCATATCAGCTGAGTTGAAAGAAACTGCTATTTCCAGTTTCATTGAAAGCTAATGACTATCGAACCACATATCGAAAAAAAAAAAAAGGAAGAAGGATTTAACTGCGGAAGGTTGTGGAATGAAATTTGTCTTGTCCTTTCCAATAGAACCACACCGCCATATGCTTTTGGACAGGCATGGGCAACCTTTGGTAATCCACGGACCTGACTGATATATTGAATTAATCGCGGGAGCCGCCTCGTAACGTGACGCGACAGCAGCTCTCCTGCTATCTAAAGTCAAGACTGTAGCGATCCTGACTTACTGTTTAGAGGGTAAGGCACTGACACGCCTTTCCGGACGCGCCACGCCAACAAATTATGCCCCAAAACACCTGTTTTCGAGACTACATTCATTTTTTGTTCACCGCAATCGTCAGATGTTTTCATTTATTTACACGTCGTGCACGCTGCTCTCGGTCGTTAAGTGAAGGCCGTCTGTCACTGCGTTGTCCGTGCTGAGAGATAATGCCTGAAATTAGATTAGGTATTCTCGGCATACTCTTGACACTGTGGATTTCGGAATGCTGAATTCCTTAATGATTTCCGAAATGGGGTGTCCCATGCGAATCGCTCGAATTACCATTCCACCATCAGAGTCTGTTAATTCCCGTCATATCGGGAACGTTTTCGCACGCATCATTTTAGTGCAAATGACAGCACCGGCAAAGCGATGTCTATTTATACCTCGTATACACGATATTACCGCCATCTGTATACGTGCATATTGCTAATCCATGACTTTTGTCACCTCAGTGTAGAGGAATCATGTATGATGAAACGCAGATAGCGGTTTCCTCGTAAGATATTATTTTACGGACTTCGGAAGAGCATCACAGTCATTGTCGCATCAACCCTTATTGACAAAAATGTGTTCGTAAGGGGAGGGGGGGGAGGTATAAAAAAATATATTGTGACTATACTGAGAGGAGGTAATAAGTGCTCTTGGATGGAAAGTAATCGTTAGAATTAGAACGAAATTCAGATGGGGATGCGTATCGGAACTATTGCGGAATTGACCCTTGTTGATGAACAGGAGAACAGCCCATCACAGAAAATGCATAAGCTAAATCGCCCTGACGAACTTTCGAGTGTGGAGCTCTGCCGATAGTTTTTGAGTGAAGTGCGTCTTCTTTCGTTTCTTCATATAAGGCCTAGTTCGTCCTGTCAGGTGAGCTAACAAGATATGCGCCATTATGCATCCGAAATGCTCATCGGTAAGCCTACTTTGAAGATCCTGACACAGTCTCAAGGTCGGTGTTTGGTGCGCAATGTGTGGTGCCCCCATTGTAATACGTTTCAGTAATCAAACTGTTGGTGCCAACCGGTATCTCGGGAGATTTTTTAATCCATATCTGTATTAATTCACAGAAAATGGACGAGCGTGTGGAGAAACAGCAAAGGCACACACAGCCTCGACAACTTCGTCACGCGTGAATGAGGTGTTCAGTAAGGAGAGGACAATCACCAGAGGAAGTGCCATCTCTTGGTCACCTGGACCGCCTGATCTCTGTTCCTGCGGTTTTCATCTGTCAGGGAAAATTGAAGGGTCGGGTGTGCTCAAATGATCTTCACACACTGGAAGAGATACAGCAGGACAGTGGAAACTCTGTTCCTGTTACCCCTCAGACACAGCTGCTACCCACGTCTAATGGTATGATTTAACAAGGGTCAGTCACGCATCAGTGTTACAGTAAATTATATCCAGGCCCCATTAATCGCGCCCGCCTTGCATATTTACGACCGCACTAATCATATTAATAATAGTCTCAAACTTTCTGCAGATGACGTTTTCATTTGTAATGAACTGGTACCAGAGGAAAAACTGCGTGAACATTCAGTTAGAATTTGATAAGATTTCAAAGCTGTGCAAATAGTGACGAAACTGTTTACACAGTACTTGTGCCTGCCATCTTAGGATATTTCTCAAGTGTGTGGAACCAATACCAGATAATATTAACAGGGGATATCGAACGTATACAAAGAAAGACAGAGTGTCACAGGAATGTTGAACTGGCAGACGTTTCGAGAGAGACGGAAATTATGCTGCGAACGCCTACTTACCAAGTTTCAAGAATCAGCTGCGTGTTGCTGCCGTAGAGACCACGAAGGCAGGATTAGACTAGTTACACTGAAGAATTTAAGTGGTTGTTCTTACCGCGCTCCATACGTGAATGAATGGGAAGAAACTCTAACCTGTCGTAAAGCACTAAGTACCCCGTGCAACGCATTTCACAGTGGATTGCAGAGTATGGAAAAAAAGATGTTTTGTTCATCCGAAAGCGATATTTAAATATGATTTTTCTAAATAGTCTCCACACAAATAAAAGCCCTTCTGATGTCGGCGAACAAGCTTTGAAATTCCATTGTCGTAAAATTCTGCCAGCTGAGACCATCAAGTTAGCTACACCCTCCCTCCCACAATTCCGCGACGTCGTCAGAGCGCTGCGTTGAGAACCAGATCTTAATCGTTGGAAATGGATGACAATCACTTGGTGCAAGATCCGGTCTGTACAGCGGATGAGGAAACACTTGAAAGCATCGACTACTTCTCGAGGGCGGTTTTCCGAGTGTTGTCTAGCGTTGTCGTGCAAGAACAGAATTCCTCTACGATTATTTTGAATCGCTCTTCTTATGTTTTCCAAAATTTGACAATATCGCGCACAATTTATTGTTGTACCACGCTGAATAAAATGTTATAAAAAAAGACAGGTATCATAATCTTTCTTGCAAACAATGATTTTGGAAAGGCGGAGGGAGGGGGGCATTTGCGAGCTCCACTCCATAGACTGCAATTTGGATTCGCTGTTCACATGTCTGACCCAGGTCTCGTCTCCATTTACTGTTGGATCAAGCATGAATGACATCTTTTTCCTAAGAATCCAGAAATGTCAATGACGCAACCATAGGCTGGTCCTTGTGGTTTTCTGTCAAGATTTTTGGTACTCATCTTATAGAAAACTTGTGGTAGCCTGGCTTCTGTGCAATGATTTGATGCAACAAACTTCGTCAAATTTGTGGAAAACCTAATCGAGAATGTCGTCATTGTGAACTGGCTGTTTCCTTGAATCTTATCGGCTTTTGCGACCGTTTCGTAAGTCTTAAGTGTTTGATCGTCCACCTCGCTCTTCATCGTAAATATTAGTTTGCCCACTTTTAAACGTAATGCGCCACTGGCGCACTCCACCTTCAGTGATTACGTTGTTTTCGAACACTTCAAACAGTTGCTGATAAATTTCAGTGGGTTTTGCGGTATTTTGCCAACAAAAACCTCACTACCAGATTTCCAGTTGCGGCACACATTTTAAACTTTTATTGTGAAATAACAGGAAGCGACACGAACCTCATACTTATACTGCTGGATGTCTGCTCAACGGAAAAACGCTCAACAGCAATAAGGTCGCGCTAGCCTGGCCATTGTTGCTGTAATGTACACACTGAACAGTCCTTGTATTTGGAGGCTGAAGCGGCTGTAGAATCAGTCATTGACGGTACACTAATGATCCACACCTGCAACTAAGGACAAGTCAGCCTGAAATCTTGTTAAGTCCTTCAGCGTATCTCCTCAGGTATGGATCCTGGTAGCGATGAAGCTTGGCAGAGGAGACGGCTCCTTGTGGTCAAGCGAAGAATAAGTCGCACTATCGAAAGCTGAATGTCGATGTATTTGTGCCGAATGATCCTTAAAAGGAATGCTCGTATTTCTGCGCTTTGCTTCCTTTACTTTGCTCGGATTGGCTGGGCTTCAGATATTATGAGTGCCAACCAGTAAAAAGATTACCTAAAAAATGTTGGTCTCCTTTCGTGAGTTTTACTTCAGGCGGTTAACCAGTAACGCAGTGCCTCTGCAGCACAGTCGATTTTCTCTCATTAACTCCCAGTTTATTTACATTAGCCAATCCTGGTATCTCTTATATTGCATAGACATTTCACTATTGTGGACCTGACTTTCAGTGTCATCCCACGCTTACATAAGAGGGCCCAAACAGTGGGCTCTTAATCCAGAACTCAGATTTTATCTGTGGCGTCTGGCGTGTATCTCAAAGTAACACCGCTCTGTACATTTTGTTCACAATCGTTCATGTCCTGGATCTTGCTAAAAACAGCGTTTCTCCTCTTTCCACCTTCAAGTCGCAAAGACATACACTTCTGGAAGGCTTACAATATGTGAGATCATACCTGTGTTGAATGTTGGTGCAAAGTGGCCAATTGTGGTAACTGAAAAGGAAAGTATTATCAAGTAAGTGGTACTGACTTGTGGCCTGTCCGTTGTGTCCTTCTCAGAAATCCCTCAGAGGTGGTCCCTCAATACTATTACATTGCCCTGCAGCTCACCTGCTGCTTATTCCAAATGGCTTCAAACTTATATACATCATGCAAATCCAAAAAAATCTAGATTAAGGTAATTAACTACTGACAATCACTGGTACTAGTATGCATTTCAGTTCTCAGTATGATTGATTATCCTATTTCATGGGTCTTCATATTGTGATTTTATTTTAGTTATGCTACAGTTTTGAAAAAGGATGTTTGCATAATAGCTGGACCCTATTAGTTGGCTTAAAGGGTATTTCCTGTGGTGGCAGGTGTTTCTCAGCATGTGTTTAAACTTGTGAGAATGAGTAATAGGAAGTAGCACTTTTCGTGGTGGTGCTGTTAGTGAGAGCAGAGTAGATATGTTTGTATTTTGTAGCTGTGGCTGATTGGTTATTACCTTAATGTTTAAACAAGTTTGTATAACTTCTTAGAGCTCACAAAGTCTAGGAGCTGGTTGGAAGCTCTCCTGGATGTTGCATGTTTTCAGGGTAGAGGTGGTGAATTAATAGTGTTTATTTCTGAAATTGGCATTTCGTGATTCCTAGTGACTGAGGAAGTTATTTTTCCAGTATAGGAAGTCTACAAGAATTTGATGTTATCCTATATGGGGGCATGGATCTGGGTAGCCATTATTCAGTTTCATAGGTGACAGTAATGATGATAAGTCGGAGGCCCCAGAACAGATCGTGTAGCCATCAGCTATAGGCGGTCTTTAATTACTGATTTTGGAGCACTGATGAGCAGAATTCTGTTCAGCAGATCAGTGCGAGGTTGGTGCTCTTGTTAAGATCATTCAGTAAATGTACCTGTGCAGAAACTGATCATTACCTTACAAGCATCTTTGCAATAATACATTGTCAAAATCGTCATGTGCGCCAAGAGCACATGAATTACGACTGCTGCCACTAGTAATATTTGACGTCAAGTAACAATTTCTTTGAGGAGCGTGAACATTTGAAAAGCAACCAAGAGAGAAAACCAGAGAAGAAGTGGAGAATGTAGGACAGCATTTTTTTTTTTTTTTTTTTTTTTTTTTACTAAGAACAGTGTAGAACCTGGACATGACAAAGTCAACTGAGCCTTTAAGATTCTAGTTAGTATAGCTAATGAATGATATGAACATGTGAGGTTGGATTGGAGGCTCAGGTAAGATGTCGTAGATTGGACTAGATTAGATTAGTTTAATACTTGTTCCATAGATCATGAATACGACACTTCGTAATGATGTGGAACGTGTCAGGTTAATAAAAGATGTCTGTACAAGATATTACATTACACAAAATATTGCATGACACTAATGTTTAAGTTTTTTTCCCCTTAATTTATATCTAAAAATTCAGCCAATGAGTAGAAGGAGTTGTCATCTAGAAATTCTTTTCATTTATTTTTAAATGTTAGTTGGCTATCTGTCAGGCTTTTGATGCTGTTTGGTAGGTGATCAAAGACTTTTGTGGCAGCATAATTTACCCTTTCTGTACCAAAGTCAGATTTAACCCTGCATTGTGAAGATCATCCTTTCTCGTGGTGTTATAGCTATGCACACTGCTATTACTTTTGAACAGGGTTGGATTATTAACAACAAATTTCATAAGTGAATATATATATATATATATATATATATATATACTGTGAGGATCCTTAGATCCTTAAATAGATGTCTGCAGGATGACCGTGGGTGGGCTCCAGCAATTATTACACGTTTTTGAGCAATGAATACTTTTCTACTCAACGATGAATTACCCCAGAATATGATGCCATACGAAAGCAGTGAATGAAAGTAGGCATAGTAAGCTAATTTACTGAGCTTCTTATCACCAAAATTTGCAATAACCCTAATAGCATACGTAGCTGAACTCAGACGTTTCAGCAGACCATCAATGTGTTGCTTTCAGTTTAACCTCTCATCAATGGACACACCTAAAAATTTTCAAAATTCTACCTTAGCTACAGACTTTTGTTCAAAGTCTATATTTATTACTGGAGTCGTGCCACGTATTTCAACTTTCTGCATTCTTCCAGTTAAGTATGAATTAAACCATTTGTGCACTTCCCCACTCAAACCATAATGATTTAGCTTATCTAAAAGAATTCCATGATTTACACTATCAAAGGCCTTTGACAGATCACAAAAAATACCAATAGGTGATGTCCGGTTATTCAGAGCATTTAATATTTGATCAGTGAAAGCGTATGTAGCATTTTCTGTTGAAAAGCCTTTCTGAAAACCAAACTGACATTTTGTTAGTACTTTATTTTGACAAATATGGGAGGCTACTCTTGAATACATTACTTTCTAAAAACATTTTGCTAGAGCTGTCAGAAGAGAGATTGGGCGGCAGTTGTTGACATCCGACGTATCCCCCTTTTTATGCAATGGTTTTACAATGGCATATTTCAGTCTATCGGGGAAAACACACTGCTCCAAAGAGCTATTACATACGTGGCTGAGAATCCTACTTATCTGTGGGGAACAAGCTTTAAGTACCTTGCTGGAAATGCCATCAATTCCGAAAGAGCTTTTACTTTTCAGTAAGTTTATTATTTTACTGATTTCTTCTTTGGCAGCTCTTCTGCAGTAGCACCTGAAAATTGTCAGGAGAGGGTAATTTAGTGCTTCCCAATCGAACTTTCCCACATACCGTACATTAATAAGTAGTCCTTATTGTGCAATAAAGAAAAAATTGGCTTCTGCCTCTTAGTTTTGAAAAGCATTTGAAAAGCAACCAAGAGAGAAAACCAGAGAAGAAGTGGAGAATGTAGGACATACATAAATGACCTTGTGGATAACATCGGAAGTTCACTGAGGCTTTTTGTGGATGATGCTGTAGTATATCGAGAGGTTGTAGCAATGGAAAATTGTACTGAAATGCAGGAGGATCTGCAACGAATTGACACAAGGTGCAGGGAATGGCAATTGAATCTCAATGTAGACAAGTGTATTGTGCTGCGAATACATAGAAAGGAAGATCCTTTATCATTTAGCTACAATAAAGCAGGTCAGCAAATGGAAGCAGTTAATTCCATAAATTATCTGGGAATAGGCATTAGCAGTGATTTAAAATCGAATGATCGTATAAAGTTGATCGTCGGTAAAGCAGATGCCATACTGAGATTCATTGGAAGGCTCCTAAGGAAATGCAATCCGAAAACAAAGGAAGTAGGTTACAGTACACTTGTTCGCCCACTGCTTGAATATTGCTCACCAGTGTGGGATCCGTAGCAGATAGTGTTGATAGAAGAGATAGAGAAGATCCTCGTATATCTCGCGAAGAGACCATGAGGATAAAATCAGAGAGATTAGAGCCCACACAGAGGTACACCTACAATCTTTCTTTCCACGAACAATACGAGACTGGAATAGAAGGGAGAACCGATAGAGGTACTCAAAGTACCCTCCGCCACACACCGTCAGGAATATGGATGTAGATGTAGTTTTTCTTGGAGGTCGATGATTATAAGGAATCATTTTGGGACTGCAGATTCGACGCTGATATCCACAAATATTTCAGGTGCCTGAACAGCCGGTGAGCAGTGAGTACTGTGGAGTAATAGTGTCGCTACGCTACACCTTAATGTCTACCAGATCTAACTGCTGTAGTGTTTGTCATCAGCTACCAGGAAGGCTGAGCCACTGGCTGGGACCATGCTTTGGCTACAACTGCTATATCTACATCTATACTCTGCAAGTAACCTTACGGTCTATTGTAGATGGTACTTAGTGCACCTATATGTTACAGTCGCGAGTGGTTTCGCGGGAGGAACAATTGTCGGTAAGCCGCTGTGTCAGCTCAAATGTAATTTTACGTTTAACGTCTTTTACCTCCTCTGTTGCGGTCAGTCTGGGCACGGAATGCTTCTCTAGTAGGGAACAGCGCCGAGGTAAGCGTGAATACTGTTATTGGTGTGACAGTACTTAGTAATGGCTCAACATCAGTCGTACTGATGTGGAAGAAACGTTTGTAGGCTGGAAGGTTACGCTACGAATACATCTGACTTCGTCTTCGGAACATTGTTATGCGGCGACAGGCCGACTTGTTTTCTTCAGAGCAGTGTGTTGTCGATTCACCGGATGTGCGAACTGCTGGTCCCGGGATCTCTATTTTAACCCCTCTCCTCAAACTCTCTCACCCTCTCCCAGTCTGCCTAGCGTGCTTTTGTGTGTGTGTGTGTGTGTGTTTTGCCGCTGGCTCTGCGGTACGTTACGAGAGGAAAAGAAAGAGGGGCGAAGTTGGAGGGTGTCGACAGTAAGGGAGAGGAAAAGTATGATGGCAGCGGGGCCGCCGCGCCTCTTGTTTACACGCCGGCTACGGCGCAAACAAGCCACTGCTCTGACTATCAACTCGACTCCCGCATCCCCATCGATTAGCTCACGCACCACCTGATCCAAAGCAGGTCCTCGCCTCTTCTGCTGCCGTAGTACGGTAAAGGTTATTTAATTAATCTCGTAACAGCAAGAACCACGCCACTGCATCCAACAAAGACCTAGAGGAAGTACTTTGCGCTTGCCTTTCTCCAGCCAGTAGATGAATAGCGACAGGCGCAAATGCAGCATGCATTTTTCTCTTTTTTTTTTCGGGGTCATCAGTTTTCAGGCTGATGTGATGCAGCCCAGTACGGCTTCTTCTCCTGTGTCAACATCTCAGAGTCCAATGTCCTGAGTTATTTCTTGGATGCATTTTGTTATCTGCCTTCCGCTACAGACTTTACCTTTTACGTCTCCTACCAGCAAGTGTCACCACTAAATATTTTATACAAGTATTTATCTGGAGTGTGGCCTTTTATGGGAATGAAACGTGGCGTTTATAATTAGACAGAAGAAATGGACAGAAGCTTTTGAAACGTGGTCTGTAGATGAATGCTGAAAATTAAATGGGTGAATAGAATAACTAATAAAGGAGTAATGAATCGAACTGGGCAGAAGAGAATGTTATGGAACAACTTGTCTAATAAGGGGCTCAATTGATAGCTATTCCTTGATGTCCTAACACATGTCCTAAAAATTCTTCTGTTCATTATTTTCCACTTATTCTCATTTACGGATTCTTCCGTCACTTCTTATGGTAAGATAAGGTTGAATATGAAGTAGACTGTTTTTTGTCCTAATGATTTTTGTTTATTTTTAGTTAGTTTTTGGCTTATTGGACTGTCTTCCGGAAACAACTCACTTCCGTCTTCAAGAAACACTAATTTTTAGATAACCAAGCATTATAAACAAAGATACAGTCGACTTACACAGAATATTGTGCATCAAACTTGCTTTTAATGTTGGAAATTAAACTTTACGCAATAGACAATATCAAACACAACAAACAATTAAAATACACAATATTACAGGTTATGTGCTTATAACGATCAATTACAACTGAGAAAATACCCACTTCTAAGCTTTTCATGATGCAACAACCTGCCGCATATCCACACAATGACACATCCCGCTACACAGAATTAAATTGCAATATAATTTCGTATTATGTAAGTTATTTACCTCACAAGCTTCAGCGTTACAGTAATATACATTGTAATACTCTGATATGTTTTTTAATCGTATGCTATGTGTATACTGTCTATTGCATAAACCGTAATTTATAATGTAAAACACATATGTTGCACAACGTTAAGTGCCTAGTGCTCAGTTAGACAGTTCTCAACCAATGTCACGACCTCACAAACTTTAGCATTAAAACCATATACCTGTGATACGGTCATATTCTGTAGTTTAATTATTTAATGCGTATAATATTGTCCATTGTGTAAAGTGCAATTCACAACGTTGACAAACAAGTTAGTTTGCACAACATTCCGTGCAAAAGTGCATTGACAACGTTGAGAACCAAGTTAGTTTGCACAACATTCGGTGCAAGGGGATTGTACCTTTGTTTATAACGTTTGGTTACCTAAGGACTAATGTTCCTTGCAGACGGCGGTCAGCTGTTTGCTGCAGATGGCCCAATAAGCCGAAAACTGGTTAGAAATAAACCAAAATCAGTAAAGCGAGAACATTTTACTTCTTACACAACCTTAAATTCCACATATTCACGTCTTCGTCGTTTTTGTCGAGTACCTTCTCATTTCTTATCGTATCAGTACATCTAATTCTCAGCATCCCTCTATAATACCACGTATCAAACCCGTCCATTCTCATCTTTTCAGGTTTTCCCACTCCATAATTTGCTTCCATTCAGTTCTGTGCTCCAAACGTACATTTTCACGTCTTCCTAAAATTCATGATTATGATTGATACTAGAACCCTTTTTTTTTTAGCGAGAAATGCATTGTTTTCCTGTGCTAGTCTGCTTCTCATACTGACATCGTTTTATGACGAGTGTGTTATCTTCTTTCAAAGTTAGCAGAATTCCTTCACTTAGTGATCACCAGTTTTTAAATTTATCGGTAATGTCATTTGTGCTACTCCCCATTATTTTCTTCTTTGTTTGGTTTACCCTCATTTCATTTACTGAGCATATTAGACTGTTCATTCCATTCACAGACTATGTAATTCTCCCTCTCATTCCGTGAGGATGGCAGTGTCGTCAGTGAATGATTATTTCTGTCAGATAGTATTCCTGTATTCTTTGTATACTGTCCATGGAATCTGATTGAGTTTATTGTAGGTAATAACTTAACGCTGTCTGCTGGACTGGTCGTGATGACGTTTGGTTTGTGGGCGCTTAACTGCGCGGTTATCAGCACCTGTATAAAGTCCCAATTTTTTTACACGCCCATTTTTTACGCAGTCCAGTCTAGCGACTACCACGAATGATGATGAAATGATGAGGACAACACAAACAGCCAGTCCCCGGGCAGAGGAAATCCCGACCCCGGCCGGGAATCGAACCTGGGACCCTGTGATAGGGTAGCAACGCTAGCCACTAGACCACGAGCTGCGGACTGCTGGACTGTTCGTGGTATAGTAGCAAATTTCAAAGTCCCACTCTCAGCTTCAAGTAGTCACTTGCTTACACCTAGCGCTTTTGCCGCACATGTCCAATATTAAATTTTACGAGGGCAGTTCAATACGTAATGCAACACATTTTTTTTTCTCGGCCAGTTGTGGTTGAAAAAACCGGAAATTTCTTGTGGAATATTTTCAAACATTCCCGCTTCGTCTCGTGTAGTTTCATTGACTTCCGACAGGTGGCAGCGCTGTACGGAGCTGTTAAAATGGCGTCTGTAACGGATGTGCGTTGCAAACAACGGGCAGTGATCGAGTTTCTTTTGGCGGAAAACCAGGGCATCTCAGATATTCATAGGCGCTTGCAGAATGTCTACGGTGATCTGGCAGTGGACAAAAGCACGGTGAGTCGTTGGGCAAAGCGTGTGTCATCATCGCCGCAAGGTCAAGCAAGACTGTCTGATCTCCCGCGTGCGGGCCGGCCGTGCACAGCTGTGACTCCTGCAATGGCGGAGCGTGCGAACACACTCGTTCGAGATGATCGACGGATCACCATCAAACAACTCAGTGCTCAACTTGAAATCTCTGTTGGTAGTGCTGTCACAATTGTTCACCAGTTGGGATATTCAAAGGTTTGTTCCCGCTGGGTCCCTCGTTGTCTAACCGAACACCATAAAGAGCAAAGGAGAACCATCTGTGCGGAATTGCTTGCTCGTCATGTGGCTGAGGGTGACAATTTCTTGTCAAAGATTGTTACAGGCGATGAAACATGGGTTCATCACTTCGAACCTGAAACAAAACGGCAATCAATGGAGTGGCGCCACACCCACTCCCCTACCAAGAAAAAGTTTAAAGCCATACCCTCAGCCGGTAAAGTCATGGTTACAGTCTTCTGGGACGCTGAAGGGGTTATTCTGTTCGATGTCCTTCCCCATGGTCAAACGATCAACTCTGAAGTGTATTGTGCTGCTCTTCAGAAATTGAAGAAACGACTTCAGCGTGTTCGTAGGCACAAAAATCTGAACGAACTTCTCCTTCTTCATGACAACGCAAGACCTCACACAAGTCTTCGCACCCGAGAGGAGCTCACAAAACTTCAGTGGACTGTTCTTCCTCATGCACCCTACAGCCCCGATCTCGCACCGTCGGATTTCCATATGTTTGGCCCAATGAAGGACGCAATCCGTGGGAGGCACTACGCGGATGAAGAAGAAGTTATTGATGCAGTACGACGTTGGCTCCGACATCGACCAGTGGAATGGTACCGTGCAGGCATACAGGCCCTCATTTCAAGGTGGCGTAAGGCCGTAGCATTGAATGGAGATTACGTTGAAAAATAGTGTTGTGTAGCTAAAAGATTGGGGAATAACCTGGTGTATTTCAATGCTGAATAAAACAACCCCTGTTTCAGAAAAAAATGTGTTGCATTACTTATTGAACTGCCCTCGTATATTATGCACTTTGGAAATTAGCTTGAGACTCTGTGCCTGCCGCAACAGGAATTTTATCCGAAACGTACATCGTGATACTTTTTCCAGTATCCCGGTAGCGAATCTGTGCAGCGATTGAACACACCGTGCAGCTCACTGAGAAACTTCAGAAATGAACAAAATAATGTAAGCTATTTGAAATGCACAGTACCTTTTTTACCAAGCTGGGTTCACCTCGCTGGGGGAACCGCAAAGTGCCCGCCACACACATAGAACAAGTTCTTCGGCTTTGGGGATATAACTTCTTAATTGCACATCGAGTCAGATTCGACATTGAAGTTAAAGTGATGTTTTAACCACAATATGAGACTCTTATGCGGTCCTTATCATAAAAATCAGGAAATTAATAAAAGCTTGTTTCATGTTCTGTAACCTGGTTACTGTAACGACTTCCAAAGGGAAACATTTGGTGCGGTGTCAACTATTGATCAGAAATGCCCACGTATTGACATATTCAAAGGACGTTCTCGTATTTACGAATGGTTGGCGTTATTTTAGAGAACACAGAGTATTGCTTAACGTTAAACAGCACCCCTGATGTCATTTCCTCCTATAAGGGGCATGTAAATGAAAACGAGACGGATGGAAGAAAACGTAGGTAAACTATTTTTTAGTTCAAAAATAATCATCGCCGCACGGGGTAGCCGCGCGGTCTTTGGCGCCTAGCCACGGTTCGTGCGGTTCCCCTCGTCGGAGGTTCCAGTCCTCCCTCGGGCATGGCTGTGAGGGACCGATGACCTCAGCAGTTTTGTCCCATAAGAATTTTCCAGCACCACCAAAAGTAACCATCATAACTGTTAATACAGTTATCGTACTATGAAACAAGACGCTCAATGCTTTCGTAGAAAAATGTTTACTATATATATTTAATATGTGCGGGAAAAGTAGAGCTATTCCAGAAGCATCGTCATAAGCAAAGGTAATATCAGTGTTCAAAAAAGAAGACCGAAGCAACTACCAGAATCAGCTTACTGGACACCGCATACAAAGTTTGTGCAAGAATAGTGAAAAAGAAATTAAAATTTATAGCTGAGAGTTTATTACGCGAAGAAGAAATGGGATTTCGAAGGGCCAGCTCGACAGCAGATACGTTACTTACAATTAAACAAATAATTGTAAAACAAAGAAACTATAATGGGTTAACACATTCACCGTTCATTTACTTTTATGACATTGTATAACGATGACTGAAAGAAAGTGTGGAGATTTATAAGGTAAAGAGGATACCTAAAATACCTTACAGACGTTTTTAAAAACTCTGTACAAACACACGACCGTAATTTTAATGTCTATGGCCACAAACAAAGGAGTTCGACAAGATTGCAGCGTTTCACCCACACTTTTTAACGTTTATTTAGGTGAGTGAATTCGGTAATTGAAGGAGATTTTTAACGGGGGAATTAAGACTAACGGAAATTTCCGCTTGAATTACCTTCTATGTGCAGACGACAAGAGACTGCTGGTGGAGAATGGCGGCGTACAAAAGTGACTACATTTACTAGGTAAGATTTGAGAAGAGTACCATCTGACGATTTCAGAAAAGAAGACAAAATCTGTGACTTCTAAAGGAGAACATACTCTAGGGACAAAAATTGTGATTAACAACAAAACTTGTCAAACATTTTAACTATTTAGGTTGTGACGCCACATATGCATATGATGAGGAAATAGAACAGAAATTAGCAAAGTTTGGAAATATAAATGTGGAACAATAAAAATGTCAAAAAACGAGGAAAGAAATAAGACTGCAATTTTATAAGACAATAGCAGTTCCAACGCTTGTTAACTGAGGTGATTCGTGTGTTATAAGTCAACATCAAGAAAGTCGCCTACATGCAACATCAGAAAATGGATGCACAGTAGCCTACAAATTTCGAAATTCGGAAAATTAAGGAAGAACTGAATATATTTAACGTCCTCAATAAAATACAAGAAAATATGAGAAACTAAAATGAACATCCCGAAAGACTGACTGGAGGAATATTACCTCTCCACGTAAGAAGATTTAAGCCAGTTGGGAGAAGTAGTCCAGGAAGACCGAGGAAACGATGGGTACAGTAACAAGCCAAACAAAGAAAGGTGAAGATATTTTTGCGACTGACATTAAGTAAGTAATCGCAAATATAATCAACTTATGGATATTTTCCATCTGAAGGGAAAGAATAAGGAACAGAATAAAAATGGAAAAGATTTTGTTGTTTGCAGATGATAAGCTACGTAAATTAGGTACATCTAACAATTACATGAGATAAACATAATAATCTGTCTTCTTTCCCAAAAAATACTGTAGACTTCTTTTTCAACTCAGTATGAATAATAGATGGATCAGCTGTTTAATGTGTGTATGAGCCTTTGCTGTATATGTGTAGTATCCAAATTAGCGTTAAAGTATGAATTTTTTGTAAAAGTAGCTTTAACCCGAAATTACATAAACCTGTAAAAGATTTTATCAAATCACCAACAACTCTTCAGCAATGTAACAGCAGAATACTGAAGACAGCACAGAAAGTACTTAAACATTTATGGATAAAATAAAGTAAATGTGTTGTGCAAAAATTGGAAATTATCTCCAACTTTATCTAGAGACAATTAGTTGAAATGTGTGATAATCACTAATATATGATCATTACTACTCGGAAATGTTTAAATGCAGATGCGCTACTGACAGTATACAAATAATGATTGATGTTATTACCGTATAATTTAATAAAACCTATTGCTGTAAACTCTCTTAACACGTAGCTTCTGTATTTTCAAATGTTAATGAGTGTTTTTCATTTGTTGCAGGTAGGAGAGAACTACGATTCCACTTTTCTACTTCAGTAAGTAAAAACAGAAACTACTTTCCACTGTGAAAGACGTGTTTTACATTTTAGTAGCTTAGTTGCGATTACGAACGTTTCTAACAAGTTGAGACTCAAGCCCCTGATCAGGATTCAAGCCTGAGGGCAAGTAAAGTAACTAATGCTCGAAACTCCGAGTCTGTAAGTAAAGTGGACTCCCATAGAGCGAATCGTAGTGCACTTGCACATTAACAGAAATTTGACTTCAGTTGTTTTCTTAGCTTTTCACAAAGGTACTCCACAAAAAATTAAAACTCGTACAATATGAGCCTCTATGACATTACTGCGTCATGCTTCGTAGTCTTCTAGTCATCTACATCGAGTGCATTTCTTAATGTATATGGGTTTACAGTGTTTCTCGCCGGAAAAGAAAGAACTGTCTCCCGGATGAACGACCCTAAGCGCTACAATGTTTTGGCATCGGAACAAGTATCCATCACGAGATCTTCTGATGAAGTGAGTTGTTGCCGCATTGTCCGCTCCAATTCCAACGTCTGTGCTCAAAGTGCTCCCGTATCCTCATGCGTTAGATTCACGGATTTAGGCAGCGTCTCTGACGATCCCGTCCCAGAAGAAGGAAATTTGCGCTGAGATTCTTGTTTCACGCATCGAGCAGGATATCTGAGATCCTTTTTTTTTCCTCTGTACAGTCCTCGAGTACTATCTGAAACGCTAGGTAAAACTGTTTAGCCACTGGAACGCACAGGTTCAGTCAATGGTAAAGAAAGGGACAAGCTTCGCTTCGTTGTTTTGAAATTGTATAATAACCGTTGGCGTTGCACGTAAGTGTATGCATATTAGGATTAACAAAGAGGGGTTATCAAATAATGTGTGTACAGGAACTGGAGAGGATTTTCAAATCATGAACATAACAATTAATTTGTTGTTGTTGTGGTCTTCAGTCCTGAGACTGGTTTGATGCAGCTCTCCATGCTACTCTATCCTGTGCAAGCTCCTTCACCTCCCAGTACCTACTGCAACCTACATCCTTCTGAATCTGCTTAGTGTATTCATCTCTTGGTCTCCCTCTACGATTTTTACCCTCCATGCTGCCCTCCAGTGCTAAATTTGTGATCCCTTGATGCCTCAGGACATGTCCTACCAACCGATCCCTTCTTCTAGTCAAGTTGTGCCACAAACTCCTCTTCTCTCCAATCCTATTCAATACCTCCTCATTAGATACGTGATCTACCCACCTAATCTTCAACATTCTTCTGTAGCACCACATTTCGAAAGCTTCTATTCTCTTCTTGTCCAAACTATTTACTGTCCATGTTTCACTTCCATACATGGCTACCCTCCATACAAATATTTTCAGAAACGACGTCCTGACGCTTAAATCTATACTCGATGTTAACAAATTTCTCTTCTTCAGAAACACTTTCCTTGCCATTGCCAGTCTACATTTTATATCCTCTCTACTTCGACCATCATCAGTTATTTTGCTCCCCAAATAGCAAAATTCCTTTACTACTTTAAGTGTCTCATTTACTACTCTAATTCCCTCAGCATCACCCGACTTAATTCGACTACATTCCATTATCCTCGTTTTGCTTTTGTTGATGTTCATCTTATACCCTCCTTTCAAGACACTGTCCATCCGTTCAACTGCTCTTCCAAGTCCTTTGCTGCCTCTGACAGAATTACAATGTCATCGGCGAACCTAAAGTTTTTTATTTCTTCTCCCTGGATTTTAATTTCTACTCCAAATTTTTCTTTTGTTTCCTTTACTGTTTGCTCAATATAGAGATTGAATAACATCGGGGAGAGGCTACAACCCTGTCTCACTCCCTTCCCAACCACTGCTTCCCTTTCGTGCCCCTCGACTCTTATAACTGCCATCTGGTTTCTGTACAAATTGTAAATAGCCTTTCGCTCCCTGTATTTTACCCCTGCCACCTTCAGAATTTGAAAGGGAGTAATCCAGTCAACATTGTCAAAAGCTTTCTTTAAGTCTACAAATGCTAGAAACGTAGGTTTGCCTTTCCTTAATCTTTCTTCTAAGATAAGTCGTAAAGTCAGTATTGCCTCACGTGTTCCAACATTTCTACGGAATCCAAACTGATCTTCCCCAGTTTTTCCATTCTTCTGTAAATAATTCGCGTTAGTATTTTGCAGCTGTGACTTATTAAACTGATAGTTCGGTAATTTTCACATCTGCTTTCTTTGGGATTGGAATTATTATATTCTTCTTGAAGTCTGAGGGTATTTCGCCTGTCTCGTATATCTTGCTCACCAGATAGTAAAGTTTTGTCAGGACTGGCTCTCCCAAGGCCGTCAGTAGTTCTAATGGAATGTTGTCTACTCCCGGGGCCTTGTTTCGACTCAGGTCTTTCAGTGCTCTGTCAAACTCTTCACGCAGTATCGTATCTCCCATTTCATCTTCATCTACATCCTCTTCCATTTCCATAATATTGTCCTCAAGTACATCGCCCTTGTATAGACCCTCTATATACTCCTTCCACCTTTCTGCTTTCCCCTCTTTGCTTAGAACTGGGTTTCCATCTGAGCTCTTGATATTCATACAAGTGGCTCTCTTTTCTCCAAAGGTATCTTTAATTTTTCTGTAGGCTGTATCTATCTTACCCCTAGTGAGATAAGCCTCTACATCCTTACATTTGTCCTCTAGCCATGCCTGCTTAGCCATTTTGCACTTCCTGTCGATCTCATTTTTGAGATGTTTGTATTCCTTTTTCTCTGCTTCATTTACTGCATTTTTATATTTTCTCTTTTCATCAATTAAATTCAATATTTCTTCTGTTACCCAAGGATGTCTACTACCCCTCGTCTTTTTACCTACTTGATTCTCTGCTGCCTTCACTACTTCATCCCTCAGAGCTACCCATTCGTCTTCTACTGTATTTCTTCCCCCATTCCTGTCAATTGTTCCCTTATGCTGTCCCTGAAACTCTGTACAACCTCTGGTTCTTTCAGTTTATCCAGGTCCCATCTCCTTAAATTTCCACCTTTTTGCAATTTCTTCAGTTTTAACCTACAGTTCATAACCAATAGATTGTGGTCAGAGTCCACATCTGCCCCTGGAAATGTCTTACAATTTAAAACCTGGTTCCTAAATCTCTGTCTTACCATTATATAATCTATCTGATACCTTTTAGTATCTCCAGGATTCTTCCATGAATACAACCTTCTTTTATGATTCTTGAACCAAGTGTTAACTATGATTAAGTTATGCTCTGTGCAAAATTCTACCAGACGGCTTCCTCTTTTATTTCTTAGCCCCAATCCATATTCACCTACTATGTTTCCTTCTCTACCTTTTCCTACTGTCGAATTCCAGTCACCCATGACTGTTAAATTTTCGTCTCCCTTCACTACCTGAATAATTTCCTTTATCTCATCATACATTTCTTCAATTTCTTCGTCATCTGCAGAGCTAGTTGGCATATAAACTTGTACTACTGTAGTAGGCATGGGCTTCGTGTCTATCTTGGCCACTATAGTACGTTCACTATGCTGTTTGTAGTAGCTTACCCGCACTCCTACTTTTTTATTCATTATTAAACCTACTCCTGCATTACCCCTATTTGATTTTGTATTTATAACCCTGTATTCACCTGACCAAAAGTCTTGTTCCTCCTGCCACCGAACTTCACTAATTCCCACTATATCTAACTTTAACCTATCCATTTCCCTTTTTAAGTTTTCTAACCTACCTGCCCGATCAAGGGATCTGACATTCCACGCTCCGATCCGTAGAACGCCAGTTTTATTTCTCCTGATAACGACGTCCTCTTGAGTAGTCCCCGCCCGGAGATCCGAATGGGGGACTATTTTACCTCCGGAATATTTTACCCTAGAGGACGCCATCATCATTTAACCATACAGTAAAGCTGCATATGTGTGATTTCCATTCTTTCGTTCGGACGCGTCCTAAAGAACAGACACCATTTGCGGTCGTATATATATTTCGAGTTCGTAATTAAAACTTGGACATATTGCACTCGTGAAAACTTTCACACAGCGCTGAAATACTGAAGTCGAAACGAGGCCCATAGAGCAGACGACATTTCCTAGAATTATCGATATTCTTGGCAGAGTCAGCCATAACAATACAGCTCCAACTGCTGCACAATATGTATGAACCAATCGAAATACCCTCAGACTTCAGGATTAATATTACAATTCCTGTTATAAAAGAAAGAGCACTTCGTGACATATATGAATATTTATGAATTACCGGTTTAATAATTCATGATTGGAAAGTACAGAAGCTCGAATTATTAACAAAAGAATGGAAAAACCGGTAAAGGCTAACTTTGGGAAACTTCAGTTTAGATTCCAGATAGACGAAGGAACACGCGAGGCAATAGTGTCTCTACGACTAATCTTAAAATACTGATTAAACAAAGGCTCTCTCCCTTAATAGCATTTGTAGCAGTTGATATCCGTTTGACCTATGGCAGCGCCATCTAGCGGGCCAGCCATAGCGCCATCTGGTTTTCCCCTTCAAGCTAGACGAGTTTCGTTCTTTGTAGTTTTTTCGTTTGATGCTTATTTCGTGAGATATTTGGCCCGGTCACTATCAATGGACTACCCCGTATATGTGGAAGGCGTGATGCTAGGTAAATATTGCCGAAGCGTGTCCTTTGAAGAATATCGAGCGTCCGCAGACGAAGGTTGTCGATCCCTACTCCAATTTGTTGTGACAAGGGGCGACAGTTAAGGGCCGCAGTGCACCGTCGGTCGTCATAGAGCTCTAGTCAGAGACATCGCTAAGCTCAAGGGGTCGACACACGCTGGGACAAATCCGTCACCTATGTTCATGGCGACCGATTTGGTGACGTTGAGACAGTTGTCGGATGCCACATCGTATGTGGCAATCCGTTCTAATGTATGGGTTACATCGTCACTGTTGCGGAGCACGAAAACCAGGTCGTCTGTATGTGCTGTACAGCGAAACGTGATGGTACAGAGGCCGCAGAGGAGCGGTCCCCGTACCAGAGCGAAAAGTGAGACTGACAGGGACTGCCTTGACGCACCGATCTGGAATTCGGGAGGAACTGCGTGGGACGCCCTTTGACGAGCACCTTGGAGGCCACCCCTCGGAGGAGGCGCATCACGACGCCTATGAACTGCTGTCGGTATTGCATGTGTTGGAAAACGGAAGCCAGGTACACGTGATCCACCCGATCAAAGGCTTGGCTCCTAGGATGCGGCGTGCCCTCGCTAGGGCTATTAGCCACGGTATCGACGCAGTGTTGTTTGGATGTTATTGATGCCCACTTGGGATGCGTAGTCTGGTGAGATGATGTGAGTCAAGGTCTCTCTCTACAGTTCACTAATAGTCTGGTAAATATCTTCATGTCGCAGTTGAGGAGTGTCAGCACGCGGTTATCAGGTAATCAGGCGCTACCTGTCGGTATGTGAACCTGTACGATCATTCCTTCGACGGAGGCTGCAACTTGGGGGCCAGTGAATGCTGTAAAGTTCTAACTCATCAGGGAGTCGGTGTGGCCGAGGAGAATTACTCGGCGCTCCTTTGCCGTTGGCTTCAATAGCATCTTCCGTAATATCGTCCAGTAATAATAATGTCATAAATCAGTTACGAGACTCCCTGTCACCGTCGATGGGTCTGAATATTGAGCAGAATAAAGTCGCGCTTATTGGTCGAAGAAGGCTGCACCAATATCGCGTTAACTGCTGACACGACGGCCTTCCGCAATGGTGATGGCCTATATGAGCGCCCTTCGACGTAATTTACGTTCTCGAATGACGGGATACACAGGAGGTCGTTTCGTTGCTGTTCTGTCACGTGTTCACGCAGACGATCGTCCCGTCGAGATATCGGCGCATCTGCCTTTTTGATGTGGGAGGAGGCACACTCGCGAAGGGTGATGAAATAAAAATCTAGGGTGCGCCACCTCCAAGCAGTGGTAATCAAGGTTCTTCTTAGGGCCGGCTTGACGCAGTTTAACCACCAGTTGCTCGATGAAGGATACTTTGCGAGGCGTCGGACGCATGAACTTCACGTGCCGTCGCTGGCGCGCCGACAATCCGGAGAAGCGAGATGAGCGAGGTTTGAGTTCCACGAATGTCGGCTGCGTCTCACCCGTTGGCGACGATGGGTGACGGCACATATATACGCCTCGTGATCAGGAATGGTTACAGGCTACTTTTCTGCGTCACTCACTATTGCAGCGAGAAATCGGGATACGTAAATGCTGTCAATGTGACTAGACGAGTGACTCGGAAAATGAGTTAATCCCGACCGCTTTTCCACAGCCATGTCCTCATGTATCTGCCAGCTGGATATCGTAGATGAGTGTCCCTAGCTCGGGTCACGGTGAATGGCGCGACAACTGATTCTTAGGTGGCTGGGCGCTATTGTAATCAACCTCTAGCACCAAGTCATCGTACCTGTCCTGTAAAAGTGATCCTTCCGCCAAGAAGAGCGATAGGTCGCGACGGCGATTCGTTCCGAAAGGGGCGTACACGTTGATAAGTTGGACGCCCAGCACCGTTACAGCCGTTCCTCTAACGTTGGGGAAATATCGTACTTCGTCCGCCTTGAGGCTCTCCCTGAGGAGAACTTCGGTACCGCTGTTAGTTGGAGAGGCGTGGCACAAATGAGCCGTGTAACCATACATACCCGGGAAATCATCGACGTAGACCTTTTGCAGAACGGCTTTGTCTGCCGCAATGGGCATGTCTTGGAGCAACGATAACTTCGTACGTGTCCGAATGGTACTAAAGTTGACGGTCACTAAGCGATAACTCTGTAGAACGTCTGCTGCAATGTTGGCCGCCGTCAGCGTCGCCGTAAATGTTATGGCCTGTCACCTGAAGGCCGTGTGTGCGAGCCGCCGTCTGCTGCTACGGAGGGGCTGAGGGGTCCGTCTGCTCATTCCCCGCAGCAGGCGCAGAACCTTCTTCAATGTCTTCCGCGCAAGATCCGTAAGTTAACTATGGCCGCGGTAGGGCCCTTACGAGCTGGGTGACAGATTGAATCCGCAGCCGTTCCCTGGTGTGTACTGGTGATGGGTGTTGTTCTCGTAATCTGTTTGCCTCCCGGACCGATCCAAGCATTCGTGTTACACTGTCTACATCCCTGTAGTATAGTCATCACTTAATGCAAGCACACCAGTGAGAATGCGACCTATGATATTATTGTCTTTTGCTGAGCTCGGCGCCGGCGGGTGTGGCCGAGCGGTTCTAGGCGCTACAGTCTGGACCCGCGCGATCGCTCCGGTCGCAGTTTCGAATCCTGCCTCGGGCATGGATGTGTGTGATGTCTTTAGGTTAGTTAGGTTTAAGTAGCTCTACGTTCTAGGGGACTCATGACCTCAGAAGTTAAGTCCCATAGTGCTCAGAGCCATTTAAACCATTTTGAACCCAGCTCGGCATGTGATTTAATGTACATCTCTACCTAACACCGCTGATGCCCAAATATTCGCATTCAGCGAATTTACTCCGAATAAACTATCGCCAGCATTCAGTTATCATTAAGATCTGTTCAACCAGACATGCAAGTAAAAAACTAAGATTCGCTAATGACATTGCAGCTATGTCAGAGACGACAGAAGACTTTGAAGATCAGCTGATCGGAAGGATAGTGCCTTGAAAAGAGGTTATAAGATGACCATCAACGAAACTAAAACAATTCAGGGGATGCCGAGGCCAACAGATTAAGAAATAAGGCAGTCGAAGCAGCTAGATGGGTTACGCAATTTGGGCAGCAAAATAACTACCAATGGTCGAAGTAGGGAGGATAAAAGATCAGAACAGTTACAGAATTCCTGCCAAAAGAAAGATGTTTTTTTAACATCTAATGTGAATATGAAATGGGAGATATGATACCGCGTAAAGAGTTTGACAGAGCACTGAAAGACCTGAGTCGAAATAAGGCCCCCGGAGTAGACACCATTCCATTAGAACTACTGACAGCCTTGGGAGAGACAGTCCTGACAAAACTCTACCATCTGGTGAGCAAGATGTATTAGATAGGCGAAATACCCTCAGATTTCAAGAAGAATATAATAATTCCAATCCCAAAGAAAGCAGGTGTTGACAGATGTGAAAATTACCGAACTATCAGTTTAATAAGTCACAGCTGCAAAATACTAACGCGAATTATTTACAGACGAATGGAAAAACTGGTAGAACCCGACCTCGGGAAAGATTAGTTTGGATTCTGTAGAAATGTTGGAACACGTGAGGCAATACTGACCCTACGACTTATCTTAGAGGAAAGATTAAGGAAAGGCAAACCTACGTTTCTAGCATTTGTAGACTTAGAGAAAGCTTTTGACAATGTTGATTGGAATACTCTCTTTCAAGTTGTGACGGTGGCAGGGGTAAAATACAGGGAGCGAAAGGCTATTTACAATTTGTACAGAAAGCAGATGGCAGTTATAAGAGTCGAGGGGCACGAAAGGGAAGCAGTGGTTGGGAAGGGAGTGAGACAGGGTTGTAGCCTCTCCCCGATGTTATTCAATCTGTATATTGAGCAAACAGCAAAGGAAACAAAAGAAAAGTTCGGAGTAGGTATTAAAATCCATGGAGAAGAAATAAAAACTTTGAGGTTCGCCGATGACATTGTAATTCTGTCAGAGGCAGCAAAGGACTTGGAAGAGCAGTTGAACGAAATGGACAGTGTCTTGACAGGAGGGTACAAGATGAACATCAACAAAAGCAAAACGAGGATAATGGAATGTAGTCGAATTAAGTCGGGTGATGCTGAGGGAATTAGATTAGGAAATGAGACACTTAAAGTAGTAAAGGAGTTTTGCTATTTGGGGAGCAAAATAACTGATGATGGTCGAAGTAGAGAAGATATAAAATGTAGACTGACAATGGCAAGGAAATCGTTTCTGAAGAAGAGAAATTTGTTAACATCGAGTATAGATTTAAGTGCCAGGAAGTCATTTCTGAAAGTATTTGTATGGAGGGTAGCCATGTATGGAAGTGAAACATGGACGATAAATAGTTTGGCCAAGAAGAGAATAGAATCTTTCGAAATGTGGTGCTACAGAAGAATGCTGAAGATTAGATGGGTAGATCACATAACTAATGAGGAGGTATTGAATAGAATTGGGGAGAAGAGGAGTTTGTGGCACAACTTGACTAGAAGAAGTGATCGGTTGGTAGGACATGTTCTGAGGCATCAAGGGATCACCAATTTAGTACTGGAGGGCAGCGTGGAGGGTAAAAATCGTAGAGGGAGACCAAGAGATGAATACACTAAGCAGATTCAGAAAGATGTAGGCTGCAGTAGGTACTGGGAGATGAAGAAGCTTGCACAGGATAGAGTAGCATGGAGAGCTGCATCAAACCAGTCTCAGGACTGAAGACAACAACAACAATGTGAATTTAAGAGAAGTTATTTGTTTGGAGTCTATTCTCTATGTATTACACCCACACTTTTATGCGTAATGCACTGACCCCTTTGCCGTCCAAACTAAATCCAACTGGGGAGAATGGTCTTTGCAGAAACAGGGGTTGAGGCCCCGTTTGCGCCTCCGTCGAATCGTCTGTCGCGACCCCTGTGTCTGCCGACGCCAGCAGTCCGCCAGGCAGACACGGCGCCTCCTGTCGAGGTCGGCACGATTTTCGCTCAGCAGCGGCCGCCCCCCGGCGTGCGGCGGTGCCGTAGTCGGCGCGTCGCCCTGCTCCAGCAGGCGCAACGACACTAATTTACGATCGGCGGGACCGGCAGCGCAGGCTGGGCCAGGTTGCACGCAACGGCGGAGGCCGCGGCCAGACCAGGGCGGGCGAGAGCAGCAGCAGGAGCAGGGCAGGGCAGGGGGGCGCTGGAAGGCCGGCCGGGCCGCACACGTGTGCGCGTTCCGCTCCAGCGAGCGCTCCGGCCCGCAGCCGCCGGCACTTCGCCCAGTCGCTGCAGCGCTCGGCGCCGCCTTCTCTTCTCCACACAACCTTGTACAGGCAGGAAACACTCTCATATCTTCAGCTGTTTGTGCCCCACAGCGTGCATATACACAACCAGATCAGAAGTTTCTGGACACCTATTGGTCGTGATGCGCCCCAGAATGATATTCCGACGAATTTGAAAGCCTTTTTACTACACTACTGGCCCTTAAAATTGCTACACCAAGAAGAAATGCAGGTGATAAACGGGTATTCATTGGACAAATATATTATACTAGAACTGGCATGTGATAACATTTTCACGCAATTTGGGTGCATAGATCCTGAGAAATCGGTACCCAGAACCACCACCTCTGGCCGTAATAACGGCCTTGATACGCCTGGGCATTGAGTCAAACAGAGCTCGGATGGCGTGTACAGGTACAGCTACCCATGCAGCTTCAACACGATACCACAGACCATCAAGAGTAGTGACTGGCGTATTGTGACGAGCCGGTTGCTCGGCCACCACTGACCAGACGTTTTCAATTGGTGAGTGATCTGGAGAATGTGCTGGCCAGGGCAGCAGTCGAACATTTTCTGTATCCAGAAAAGCCCGTACAGGACCTGCAACATGCGGTCGTGCATTACCCTGTTCAAATGTAGGGTTTCGCAGGGATCGAGTGAAGGGTAGAGCCACGGGTCATAACACATCTGAAATGTAACGTCCACTGTTCAAAGTTCCGTCAGAGCGAACAAGAGGTCACCGAGACGTGTAACCGATGGTACGTCATACCATCACGCCGGATGATACGCCAGTATGGCGATGACGAACACACGCTTCCAATGTGCGTTCACACAGATGTCGCTAAACGTGAATGCGACCATCATGATGCCGTAAACAGAACCTGGATTCATCCGAAAAAATGACGTTTTGCCATTCGTGCACCCAGGTTCGTCGTTGAGTACACCATCGCAGGAGGTCCTGTCTGTGATGCAGCGTCAAGGGTAACCGCAGCCACGGTCTCCGAGCTGATAGTCCATGCTGCTGCAAACGTCGTCGAACTGTTCGGACAGATGGTTGTTGTCTTGCAAACGTCCCCATCTGTTGACTCGGGGATCGAGACGTGGCTGCACCATCCGTTACAGTCATGCGGATAAGATGCCTGTCATCTCGACTGCTTGTGATACGAGGCCGTTGGGATCCAGCCTCCTGAACCCACCGATTCCATATTCTGCTAACAGTCATTGGATCTCGACCAACGCGAGCAGCAATGTCGCCATACGATTAACCGCAATCGCGATAGGCTTCAATCCGACCCTTATCAAAGTCGGAAACGTGATGGTACACATTTCTCGTCCTTACACGATGCATCACAACAACGCTTCACCAGGCAACGCCGGTCAACTGCTGTTTTGTCTATGAGAAATGGGTTGGAAACGTTCCTTATGTCAGCACGGCGCCAAACTTGTGTGAATGCTCTGAAATGCTAATATTTGGCACATTACAGCAACTTCTTCCTGTCGGTTAAATTTCGCGTCTGTAGGACGTCATCTTCGTGGTGTAGCACTTTTAATGGCCAGTAGTGTATTTGCGCCGGCCGGCGTCAAAACCAGAGCTGAGGCCAAGGCGGGCTAGCACGTAACATCTAACCTGGAATACTAGCATGGAACGACAACCGGGGGTGACCTCATGGAAAGGGGAGCGTAACGTCATTTTGTTGACCACACAACGTTTATGTCATATACAAGAGTGTCTTTTCAGCACGTGGGCACTGCAGGAGTCGGCAAATTGAAAGCCTGAAGAGAAGAGTTGAGAAACTTTGGCACGACAGCCGGCCGGGGTGGCCGAGCGGTTCTAGGCGCTACAGTCTGGAACCGCGCGACCGCTACGGTCGCAGGTTCGAATCCTGCCTCGGGCATGGATGTGTGTGATGTCCTTAGGTTAGTTAGGTTTAAGTAGTTCTAAGTTCTAGGGAACTGATGACCTGAGAAGTTAAGTCCCATAGTGCTCAGAGCCATTTGAACCATTTTTTTTTTTTTTTGGCACCACATAGAGTGCTGGTAAGGTCAGAAAACAAGGTCACATTCGGTCATTGTTGACACACGATCTTATCGAAGTTTTAGTTGGTCAAATCAAGTTGTCAGAATGGTTAAAACTGATGAACAATAGCTGAATGAAAGCTCGTTGTCATTATAGCCATTTTTATTGCAATCCGCGTGGACTCACACTGCCAGCTCTGCAACCGTGCATTTTCTGCTGTATCTATTGCTGTTGCCAGTAGCTACTGTAGTTTACAATTGAGAATATGGATGGCGACTCTCAATATCCCCAGAAATTGCGGATATTGAAACTTGCCTGACCTCCTTTGGTGTGTGTTGTACCAGCAGGTATCCCTTAAAACCAATACTGTTGAATATCAAATGTGCAGACACCCTGTGCAAACAACAGCATTCCTGTTGTAATTTGTAAATATAAAGCTCTTTTTTGCACAGGGCATCTGCACATTTGACATTCAACGCTTTTCGTTTTAAGGGTTTCCTGCCGGTGCGGCACACACCAAAGGTGCTCATGCAAGTTTTAATTTTCATAACTGATGAGGATATTGTGGGTCGGCGTAAACCGTTATATCTTGTCAATAGTAAACGACAACAGCTACATGTTACAGCAATAGATGCACCAAAAGATCGAACTAAAAATGTTGCAAACCTCGTAGTGAGAATCTACAAGGACTTCAATAAATATTTTACCCGTCGCTGCCCTTGGTTTAACATTTTCTGACACATTAACATCATTTGCGTATACTGACCGACCCAGACACTTTGACATCCAAACGCCAGAGCTCAGTTTGCAGATAACAAGTCTCAGTGTGGGACCAGTGACTCTCCATCCAAGAACCTGGTAAATTATTTCACTCTACGATCCAACAACCTGCCTAGCATGAAGGACATTCCTGCTGTGGGTTGCTGCCACTTCGTCTTCACCATCGGTGATGAGAATACTTTGGTGCCTCCTACCGACATGCCCTGGAGGCCTGGCTGATGGTACCTTCTGAGTTGCTAAGCTACCATCATCCCAGAGGAGCACAATATCTGCCTCTCACTGACCTGTGTCTATGAGCAGACACCAGTGTTGCTGGTCGTTCCCTCACTGAGAGGCCATGAAGTAACAGCTGCCTCATGTAGAGCTGTTGTAAGCACCTTTTGGGTGCCGCCTACGACATCAACGACAGAGTCCTAGCCACGCTGCTGGCCACCAGGACGTGCGGGCAACGTCCACGGTGCTTCCGGTCAGCAACCTGCTGTTACATAGCAGCCCGCTACCTGTGCACTATGTCATCACAGTGGGTGAGACTGCGAGACGTGCAAGCGTCAGCTCGTACCAGCGTGGCTAGTGCACTTCTCTTCGCCCAGCCACTAGCAGGTGCAAAAGAAGATAACTCTCTATCCATGAATAATAAATTTGTATTCTATATACACTGTCTTACTAGCACCTTTGGGCTTTGTACATATCTTCATCACGGCACTCCACGCCATCTTGGCAATCGTAGGGGCCAGAGCTGTGTCCCTCAATAGTGGACATTAATATTGGTTGTGACCACCATTCACCTTTGCAGTGGCTCGACTCTGCTGGAGACACTTTCCGTGAGGTATGTGAATGTCTATGGAGCAATGGCAGCCCAGTCTTCCTAAAGAGTCGAACCAGGAAAAGTTGTTTGGAGCTGCGGTCTGGAGCGAAGTCGGCGTTAAAGTTATTCCAGAGATATTGCATTTGGTTCAGGTTGGAACCCTGAGCAGAACAGTCCATTTCAGGAATGATGTTTTCCACAAACCGCTGCCTCACAGTTGTTGCTGTGGGACAGTGTGCACTTCCATGCTGATACAAACTATTGTCTGCTAGCTGTCCCTCTCCTGTGCAGAGCATAAAACGCTGTAAAATGTGTTCATATCGTTTGCAATTTATCAGATTCTCAAGTTAGAAAAACAGTTCAATATTATAACATCACCTTCACCGTATTTCGCAGATGACAGTAAAGTGATGGCCGGTAATGTTCTCCAGGGTTTGGCCTAACTCAGACCCTACCATCGGATTTCCACAGTGAATAGCGTGATTCGTCACTGTGAACCGCTCGTTTCCACTCGTTCCCTATTGAAAGACGGCGCGTTTTACACCACATCAAGCGTCGATTTGTCGATTTGCATTGACTACTGGAATGTGTCGTTTAAAAAAAGCTTGTTGAACGTTGTATACCGTGGTTTTTAAGTCCATACTCACAGCCATTGTGCTACCCGTGCAGCTTGCAGCATTTT
Organism: Schistocerca nitens; assembly: GCF_023898315.1. NCBI lineage: Eukaryota > Metazoa > Arthropoda > Insecta > Orthoptera > Acrididae > Schistocerca > Schistocerca nitens. Next base: position 273,183 of record NW_026045946.1, read on the forward strand.
CCAACTCACGGGGTATTCCTTCCGCTGACTTCATGTGACTTTTTACAGCCTTGCAATACTCTGTGGTCGCGCGGAGTCGTCGCGCCGTTCAAGGCGCAACGTCACGCATTGCGCGGTCCCTCCCGCCGGAGGTTCGAGTCCTCCATCGGGCATGGGTGTGTATGTTGTTCTTAGCATAAGTTAGTTTAAGTAGTGTGCAAGCCTAGGGACCGATAACCTCACCAGTTTGGTCCCTTAGGAATTCACACACATTTGAACATTTTGAATTCTCTGTAGTCCCTGTACTTAACTTCATTAGGTCTGTCTGGTCTTGGTTATTCCTTCGTGCTTCCGCTTCACACTCACATCGCTAACAGTCGAATTGGGCAGTTTTGGAAGGACTGAAATGTTCCTGAACAATAAGCTACATCTGCTATTCAGTGACATGTACTGACTAATCTACGGTCGAAGGCACTTAGCTTTCCAGAACAGTCCCTCTTTCTCTAGCCATCTTGTTTCATACCGCCGAACCCGCATCCCGTGACTCTACCGCCGGGCCCACATCCAGTGACATCTAGTGGTCACTTCCACATTACATAGGGTTTAGACGCTTTACGAACTTTCTACGGCCGTAGTTCCAGACAGGAACAGAAGAAAGAGTTACGGGGGAATATGGGCTTCGTAGAAGGATTGAGAGCGAAGAAATAGTGATGATTAATAATTAATTAATATTAAGTTTTTCACCATTTTTCAACTTGTAATAGGAATACACAGCTCAAAAATCACAAGAGGAGATACTAGGGAAAAGCCCAGAAGCCCATTGCGACTTTCGACAAGTACGCTGGTCTAAAAGAGATTTTTTTTAAAACAATCTACTTGAAAGCGATATCAATAACAGTATTTTCAAGGAAATGGTCGCAATGTTCTCGTAGGTCTGTCAAACCGTTTCTTTTCTCTGCATTCGTTCTGCGTGCCGATGCGTCCGCTTCATCGCGTTCTCGATTTGGAAGTCAGCTGCAGTGACGCCCATTGCTGGTGACGAATCTGCGTCTTCCGCTACGCTCGATTTGGCAGCTTGTGGAGGCAACGCCCACTGCAGACGATTAACTTGCGTCTTCCGCCACGGACGTCACTCCAGGCGTGACAACAGAGCGGAGGCACGCACCAAGTTCCGTTCAACCTGGTGTGGACCCGCTTCCTATATGCGGTCTCCTTTACAGGTTAACCACTCTTTGCTAAGATTCCCCCAGTAAACCGAAGACGACCATTTTCCTTCCCTACCATAGTTCCCGCATGCTTGTTCCATTTCGTATGATTTAGCAACGTTACGCCCAGATATTTAAACGACTGTGTCAAGAAGGACACTAGTAACATAGTATCCGAACTTACAGGTCTGTTCTTCCTTAATGGTTCAAATGGCTCTGAGCACTATGGGACTTAACATCTGAGGTCATCAGTCCCCTAGAACATAGAACTACTTAAACCTAACTAACCTAAGGACATCACACACATCCATGCCCGAGGTAGGATTCGAACGTGCGACCGTAGCGGTCGCGCGGTTCCAGACTGAAGCGCCTAGAACCGGCTGTTCTTCCTACTCATCCGCATTAACTTAAATTTTTCCACATTTAGAGCTAGCTGCCATTCATCAGACCAATAGAAATTTTTTCTAAGTCTGCTTGTATATTTCTACAGTCACTCAGTAGATTGTTGCCCTCCCTGTCCGCCAAATCATTTATGTATATAGAAAGCACAGCGATCCAGTCACACTTCCCTGGGGCACTCCTGACGATGCCCTTGTCTCTGATGAATGCCTCGCTACTTTAGCTCTATATATTTTTTCAGATGTTAAGTCCCATAGTGCTCAGAGCCATTTCAACCATATGCAGGGTGATTCAAAAAGAATACCACAACTTTAAAAATGTGTATTTAATGAAAGAAACATAATATAACATTCTGTTATACATCATTACAAAGAGTATTTAAAAAGGTTTTTTTTCACTCAAAAACAAGTTCCGAGATGTTCAATATGGCCCCCTCCAGACACACGAGCAATATCAACCCGATACTCCAACTCGTTCCACACTCTCTGTAGCATATCAAGCGTAACAGTTTGGATAGCTGCTGTTATTTCTCGTTTCAAATCATCAATGGCGGCTGGGAGAGGTGGCCAAAACACCATATCCTTAACATACCCCCATAAGAAAAAATCGCAGGGGTAAGATCAGGGCTTCTTGGAGGCCAGTGATGAAGTGCTCTGTCACGGGCTGCCTGGCGGCCGATCCATCGCCTCGGGTAGTTGACGTTCAGGTTTCATAACTAACCTTTTTCGTAGGACTCTCCATACAGTTGATTGTGGAATTTGCAGCTCTCTGCTAGCTCTGCGAGTCGATTTTCCTGGGCTGCGAACAAATGCTTGCTGGATGCGTGCTACATTTTCATCACTCGTTCTCGGCCGTCCAGAAGTTTTCCCTTTGCACAAACACCCATTCTCTGTAAACTGTTTATACCAACGTTTAATACACCACCTATCAGGAGGTTTAACACCATACTTCGTTCGAAATGCACGCTGAACAACTGTCGTCGATTCACTTCTGCAGTACTCAATAACACAAAAAGCTTTCTGTTGAGCGGTCGCCATCTTAGCATCAACTGACGCTGACGCCTAGTCAACAGCGCCTCAAGCGAACAAATGTACAACTAAATGAAACTTTATAGCTCCCTTAATTCGCCGACAGATAGTGCTTAGCTCTGCCTTTTGTCGTTGCAGAGTTTTAAATTCCTAAAGTTGTGGTATTCTTTTTGAATCACCCTGTATTTTCGGAAGTCCGGCAGTAAAGCGATTTTGAAATGATTTTGTGCAATAACCCATCAATGACTTACTTGTGTTAGCGTCCAAGGAAAATACACTACCGTTTGTGGAAATTGCAACACCAAGAATGAAACGCATGAATTCAATTTATTTAATACCACAGGTTAGGTACATGACAAGTAACAAATGATTACCTTTTCAAATCTGTACATGTTCTTTGAGCCCTACTATTCAGTATGTCGTGTGGCTACCATGCGCTGCAATTAGAGCTGCTATACGCTGTGGCATTGAGTCAATAAGGTTCCGATTACGTTCCTGAGTGATGTCCCTCCACGCAGTTTGTATCCGAGTCCACAAATCCGTGACACCGGGCCGGCCGCGGTGGTCTAGCGGTTCTAGGCGCGCAGTCCGGAACCGCGCGACTGCTGCGGTCGCAGGTTCGAATCCTGCCTCGGGCATGGATGTGTGTGATGTCCTTAGGTTAGTTAGGTTTAAGTAGTTCTACGTTCTAGGGGACTGATGACCACAGATGTTAAGTCCCATAGTGCTCAGAACCATTTGAACCATTTTTTGAACCGTGACACCGGTTACTGGAGGATCGTGACGCACCAGGTGCCGACCAACCATATCCCACACATGTTCGGTGGGCGACATGTCTGGCGAACGTGCAGGCCAGGTAAGCAGTGGTACCCGTCACTCTTCGAAGAAGGCATGTACATTTCTCGTAATATGTAGCCGGGTATCTTTCTGTTGAAATGTGGCCTGTGGAGGTGCCTGAAGCAGTGGGAGTACCTCAGGTTCCTCAACCTCCGTTAGGTACGGGTTCCTGTTCAATGTGCCCGCAATACGTAAGAGGCGAGATCGGTTGTTGGAACCAATGGCGCCCCAAACTATCACACCTGGTGTTTGTCTGCTGTGGTGATCCACAATGCATCCCTCCAGTTTGCGCTCACCACGGTACCGCCGGACACGTATGCGGCCATTACTGTAGGACACGTTAAAGCGGGACTTGTCCGAAAAGATAACATGTTGCCACTCAGCACCCCAGTGACGGTGTTTACGTGCCCATTGCAGTCGGAGGTGCTTGTGGTTTCTGGACAATGAAAAGCGACGTAATGGCATGCGTGCAACCAGTCCATCCTGCAGCAGACGGCGACGAACCGTCGATGCACACAAGTTGACATCTGTTGCAGTGCTCCGGCGACGAGCCAACACTGTGGATGACGCGATGACGCTGTACGGTCCGTAATGGTCATGCGGACAAGATGGCGGTCATCCCGTGCTGTGGTCATGTTCCGTGGTCCAGTTCCCGCTCGTCGCTGGGTACGGGCTTCCTCTATCCACTGCTTCCACACACCCTTCACTGTCGTAGCAGCATGCCCTGTGCGAGCCGAAATGTCGCGGAAAGACAACCCCGTTTCCCCGAGACTGAGCATTCAGTCCCGTTCTAACTCGTTCACATGCCGACATGGCTCCCTTTGACGTCGACGAGGCATACTGGCACTTACTGTATTGTTTCCATCTTGTGTGACAACTCTGCACCGACTACACTAGGCGTAACACCGACCCTGTCAGACCGACACGAGAGGGCTCTGCTCGGCCTACGTGTACCCCATCTGGATGCAAAACGTATCACATATTGCTTGCACACCCGTCGCCACTTCCACCAAGTGTGGCACTATTCGGATAATTCCTTCTCGGTGTTGCACTTTTCACGAACGGCAGTTTATGTAGGGGTTGGCCTTATTATTTGGCTTCACAGTTAAAGATCTGACACCAAGTATAACTTGAACAGCAGTGATGTAGCATACTACTCAGGACTGAAAGAACGTAGTGGTCACACAGTCATATAAAAACAGCTTCACAGTAAAATTAAGGTTTTTTATTTTATTTTATTTTATTTTTTTTTTAATCCGCCCAATGGCAGCCAGTTTCAAATGGTTCAAATGGCTCTGAGCACTATGGGACTTAACATCTGAGGTCATCAGTCCCCTAGTACTTAGAACTACTTAAACCTAACTAACCTAAGGACATCACACACATCCATGCCCGAGGCAGGATTCGAACCTGCGACCGTAGCAGTCGCGGACAGTCAGTTTGCCAGAGAGTTAAAATTCAGCTAATGTCTTTTATTTATAGGCCTATATATAGATTTATGTATTTATTCATTGGTTTAACCTGCTCAGATTAGGACCGTTGGGTCCTACCTATGTTGGGCTGTTGCTCTATTCGATTGTGCACGAACCACTATCATACTGGTTTAGTAGCATCGTTGCAAACAGTTATCTAGAAACGAGTGACGGCTATTAACAACTTAGTTGCCGAAGAAATGATAATTTTAATGTCTTAAACAGTAATAAAATGTTAGTAATGGAATTAAACATGTTTGAAACAATACCTGACTGTATCTAATGACAATGTGAGCAACAGTAGAAATTAACAACTAATAGCATCAACACTAGCATTACTACCAGTAGTGTGCGTCTCCGTAGCTGAGTGTTCAGCGCGGCTGACTGCCACATGGAGGACCACGGTTCGACTCCCGGTTCTGCCAGGGATTTTTCCTTGGTGAAGGACTGATGTGGGGTCTCGTCAGCCTTGCGATGGCAGTTGAAGAACTGTTTGACCGAATATTAGCGACACCGGGTCGCTAAAACTAACAATGGCCCGGAGAGCGGTGTTTGACCCTACGTCCCTCCATGCTGCTCATAATAATAATAATAATAATAATAATAATTGTGGTAGTAGCAGATAAAAATAGTATTTGTGGGCGAATAAATGAACAAAGAAGTCTGGAGAGACTGAAACAGGTTTGGGCATTGAAGAATGAAGGTCTGGCTGCTAAGAAGAGTACTTAGTTGTAATGGGATAAGGTATGTGCTCGAAACAAAGGCAGGCATTTATTTAGCAGTCTTTTGACGCTGGAGATGCTATTCAGTTCTCTGATATAATGAGGGAGATCGTTCTAGAGTGGAGTTCCTGTTACTGGAAAGAATTTAGAGAAAGCGCCTGAGTGGCAGAGTGGGAAAGAAAGGATTTTGCAGTGACGGGAACAGGTGTTTCTGCTGGGTTATTCAGAAAATATGTGTTAAGATCGAGGAGAGATATGAGGGGCTGTATAGGTTGAGAAGCGGGTAATGCAGACAATGTGTCCGCACTTTCTGCACGTAGCTGGGATTGCTGGCCATAAGACTGAGGAATATAATCGAGAACAAAAATGCCACAGTCGTATGCAGGTGTTCGTTACTAGTCCCAAGCACCGTGAGCTTTCCTGTAATCTACAACTGGAAGTATAACATTTCTAAGGTATGGAGAGATGTTAACACCTTTGTACCCATTGTACCACGTGCTTAGCCCAGTTAAGGTTTTTGGTCTATTATTACACCTACGTTCCATCCTAAGGCAGAGAAATTTATAATTATCCCTCTTAAGACTGAAGATGGTAGGGATTTACGATGTTTCGGTCAAATGAGTCTAGAATGACCAAACAGGACTGCTTCGGTTTTCATGGACTGAGATCTAACTGTATGGCCTGTGTTCATTTTGCTAATTCCCATAACTCAACACTGACGTTGTCGACTACTGTCTTCGTCTTGATATTTTATCTTCTCTGGCGTAGCGAAAGTTCAAATAACTTGAGAAAATGCAACCATCTAACATCCTCGGCAGCTCCCGAATGTCGATAGGTAAACAACTCTTCATTCCAAACGTAGAAATGAAACGAGAGATCACCAAGATTGGCAGTTTGAACCAACTGTACATTTCCAGTTACTGGAACAATGTTGAAGAGAAAGCGATGTCTCCTTTCATTTGTGTCTTGGAAATAGCGTATTCAACCCTTGACGTCCGAGGATGTTACCCAACTGCACTACCCTAGAACATTCGAACGTGCAGTAATGAGAGTGGAGGTGCAAACACTGAATCCTGGAGAACGCCAGATGCTACTTGCCTTCATTGCAGCTTTGTGGTTTCTGAGTTAAGGTTGTGGGGTTTGAAGTTGGAGATGTGGAAATTGGGCCCTGTATCTGACGTAAGTTAATCACTTTCCAAAATATTAAATTAGGAATCAAATGACTGCTAAATGAAAGAAGTATCACTTTTTATTCTGTTTATTCTGTTACAAAAAAACGTTTGACAAGCAATGACAATATTGTTCTAGTAAAAATGTGATAAAAGGGTGCGGGATAAGATTCTAATAGTAATGTAAATGAAACAGTTGGACATACGTAGTCTTACCGTGGTCATGATGTTAGTAAAAAAGACAGATACTATTAAAGAAGGAAATGCGTTCAAACTGTGGTTGGAGCTGAAAGCAAACTGGTCATTGAATCTTAATGGAAGCCATTAAAGTGAATGTTGAAGTTAAAATTCCATAAAATGGCTTTAATGTCCCTATACATCGTCTTGCCGTTGCTGCTGACTCTCGCCATAGCAAACTGTGGGTGGAAGTTGAAGTGGCAGCACTTTGGCAATACGCCAACGACCCTTTCCAAGTGCGAATCAGACGGAAATCTCTCACAGTCCCTCAGTACATCTGCTCTGGCGGCGGACCATGGCAATCAAGACTTTCTGAAGTGAAGCGATTGCGGCACTCAGTGAACGAGAAGAAAGAGGAAGTACCAAGTGCCAAGTGTTCGCTAACAAGAGAACTCGCAATTCTGCATTTTCGCTCTTTACTCCGTTCGGATTGGCTTGGCGACGGATCTTCTAATCGCCAACCAGTAAAAATGTTCGCTCGAAAACGCTACTCTTCTTCCCTGAGCTGTTCTCTAAGCGGTTAACCAGTAACATGTGTCCAACAATTTAACACTGAAAAAAGGCAGCTCACTTTCTTCCCATCTCTCTCTCTTTGGCGACTGAGGTGGGTCCTCATCGGAATAGTCGAGTTTGTCTACCTCTAACCTTTTGGTTGTTGTGAAGTCAACGTCCAGTTGCGTCTCAAAGCTCTGAAGCATTCCACACCATTTTCGAGATAGCATGTATAGCATCCGGCTCTTTCTGGAGACAATACAGCTTTCTGCTTCTGTGCACAACAGTGCTTCTTCGCTGAAAACGGCATTCCTTTTCATTCCACTTCTGGGTTGTGAAAGAAGTCATGGCTGGGGGCCCTACACCACAGGAAGACTCATCCGCGTTGGCGTGCGGTGCTTCAGGTGCCCAATGGCGGCACTACCAAAGACTGTCCAGTAACCTGCCATCCACTGACCTACGCGCCTCCTGGGGCTGCGTTCCGAGAACCATCCCCAAGGGTGAAGACCTACGTGACTCTGTGGCTCGGTCGCCTCGTCCCAATCTGCTTTCAACGTCCTCTTATTTATGTAAGCCATGCAAATGCGAGTAAAAGAGTAAATGAAGAAAAAATTATACTAATCAGATACCGACCATCAGTAGTAGTGTTTTGTACTACACTTCTTGGTGTCGATTAATCATTCCAATCTAATTGGCCTTTGTATCATGATTTTTATGTATAAGGGCATTCAAATGAAACCCCATCACTAGTGTAAATTAACGGTAACGATTTTATTAACTCAAAAATGTAGCTATAATCAGCACACATCCTCAAAAATATTCGCCAAAACTGTTGGCACATTTATCCCATTGCGTCCTTGAAGAAGTTAGGAGGCTGCTATCGGATCCAGGCCTGGACCCAGTCACACACTTCGTCGTACATTGCGAATCGATGTCCGCGAATAGCTTGTTTTAGAGGTCCAAACACATCAAAGTCACACGGTGAAATGTTGGGACTCTGCTGTGGATGTTCCAGCGTTTTCTACCGAAACTGCTGCAATGTCGTCTTCACCACATTGGCCGTGTGTGGGCGGGCATTATCGTGCAGGAGGATAACTTTATTGGACGACATGCCTCGTCATTTCGGATTGATGGCTCGCCTAAGGTTCTGTAAAGTGGCTTGATAACGATGGGCACTGATGGTGGTTCTCCGTTCCAGGAACTCGAAAAGCAGTGGGCCCTTGTGGTCAAAAAAGGACGTCAGGTACCAGAACTGGTGTGCACGGCTTTTGATTTCTTTGGAGGTGGTGAAGTCGCATGTTTCCACTGCTTGCTCTGACGCTTGCTTCCCAGTTCAAAATGGTGACACGCTTCGTGATCTGTGACAGTACGCGACAGCAAGCCGTATTCCTCCTCGTGATAACGTTGCAGATGACTCAAAGACAGCGCCATTCGAGTATTGCGCTGTTCGGCGGTTAGTTCTTGGAGAACCTTCTGCGCACAGATTTTTCGATAGTTAACGCATTATGGTGTGGGCGGTTCCCACCCTAATACCCAGTAACCGATGGGCCTCGTTCACGGTGATTCTACGGTTGTCCAAGACTAAAGCATTCACTTCCGCAACCATTTGCGGTGTGATGACACGATGAGCATGTCCAGGACGAGCATCGTCTTCCAGTGACTCGCGCCCCTCAAGGAATCGTTTGCGCCATTCCACAGCACATGAACGACTCAGACTTTACTCACCGTACACAGCCTTCATCCGTCGATACATTTCAGGTTCTCCTACTCCGTTCGCCGCCAAAAATCTAATCACTCCTCGTTGTTCCTGCTTACTCGCCTGCATATTCGGTAGTGGGCGGTGACTTGAGTGGGCACCTTCTCTTCGGCGTGAAACCACACTAGCGCTTTGCAACATCAAACGGTGCGCACTCGTCAGTCTGTCTACCAATAGACGGCGCCACCATACCCACAGTTACCTGGTGCCACCTTATGTGTGTAAGGCAAGGGTAGACGCACTGACCAGGTTTCATTTGAATGAACCTCATACGGTATGAGATTGCTTCGGAAAAACCGGTAGCGTAAAATTGTCCAGGACATCTCGTACTGTTGACAAGGCAGCAGATACGAGCATTGCACTTGGACAGCCTTTTAGGCTGCTGAGTTTGGCTTTTGCCTGAATCGAGTGTTTACGATCCAGTACTATACTGGTCAGATAATATCGTAGCAAACAGAAACGAAAAAAAGAAATGGTGGCTATTAATTGCGAGGGCGGAAACAGAAGGAGCCCGTCCGCAGCGCCGCTTCCGCGCCGTGGCGTTAAATACGAGCGTCGTGACGTCCGCCTGCTGGGGGAACTCCATTACCGGACAGGACGGCGGCAGTGGCAGCGGTCATCGGACCGTATTTCACGGCTACGCCCGGCCCGCGCCGCTGTTTATTATTTGGAGCACGTGCGCGCCAGCGTCCTCCACAGTATTTATGACGTCACGCCGCGCCGCTGGCACTGTCCGAAACCGCCCACCGGCGCGCAGATGGCCGACCGTCGCACTTGGCGACGTTAATCTACTGTTCCACACTGCAACAATGCTAGCGAGAGAAGTGACATAGGAGTCCTGAGTTTGAATCCTCGTCAGGCCATCGACATCTGCATATCTCCATACGTACGTACTGGAGGATACCTTATACCGTCGCTACTCATTCCCTTTCCTGTTGCTCTCGCGAATGGAACGAGGGAGAAATGACTGCCTATATGCCTCTGTACGAGCCGAAATTTCTCCTACCTTGACTTCATGGTCTTTACGAGGAATGTGCACTGGCAGCAGAGGCATGTTCTATGGTCGGCCTCAAACGCCGGTTATCTAAATTTCCTCAGTAGTGCTTCATGAACAGAACTTTCACGAAATGCCTCCTTAATGCTCACGTGTTAATCGAACCTACCAGTAACAAATCTAGTAGCACATTTCTGAAGTGCTTTGATGTCTTTTCCCGAACACTCGAGCAGTACTTAAGAATGGGTTACACTGGTGTTCACGAAATGCCTCCTTAATGCTCACGTGTTAATCGAACCTACCAGTAACAAATCTAGTAGCACATTTCTGAAGTGCTTTGATGTCTTTTCCCGAACACTCGAGCAGTACTTAAGAATGGGTTACACTGGTGTTCTATGTGCGGTTTCCTTTATAATGAGCCACAATTTCCTAAATTTCCCCCAATAAACTGATGTCCATCATTCTCCTTCCTTACCACTGTCCTTAAGTGCTCGTTTCACGGTATTGCTTTGCAGCATTACGTGTACATAGACAGTCGACGTGATTGTGTTAGGTAGCTTGCCATTAGTATTGTATTCGAACATTACAGGATTGTTTTTCCCACTAATTTCAATTAACTTACATTTTTATGCTTTTAGAGCAAGATGCCGTTTACCACACCAATCAGAAATTCTGACCAAGCAATCCTGTATCCTCCCACAGTCACTCAACGGCTCATTACCCCGAACATTAAAACACCATCAGCAAACAGTTGCATATTGTTGCTCATCCTATCCATACGACCTTTTATGTATTTATAATCAAACGTACTCTCGGCACCCCGAGCTGAATCCAAGAAATGTTGCTTGGAAATTTTCACAGACAATTGGACTAACCCCTAACCCACGAGTTGTGGCGTCTCAGACGGCGCGGGAATTTTGGAACTACCTCTCTATTGTCAATTCTTGGGTTATGCCCCTATAACACCCCCCCCCCCCCCGGCGTTCCACTCCACTACCCTCCTAAATCACCCCTACAATATTTTACTGTCGATTGCATTTTGTTGACACGTGTTGGGGTTTCCCAGACCGGGCCTCTTGAACTACACTCATGCTCATAAATTAAGGATAATTGTAGAATGTGGAGCCACACAACGTGGCACTACACAAAACTGGCACTAATAGCATAGGCACATAGGGAACACACACGACACAGACATGTAATTCCACGGTATTGGTGATAAGTTGAGAAAATCGTCCCAAAACACATGTGCTACAAAACGCCACTGTTTGCGGCGCATGTACCCCGACATCAATATGGGATATGATCACCATGCACAAGTACACAGGCCGCACAACAGGTTGGCATACTCTGGGTCAGGTGGTCGAGCAGCTGCTGGGGTATAGTCTCCCATTCTTGCACCAGTGCCTGTCGGGGCTCCTGAAGTGTCGTAGGGGTTTGAAGACGTGCAGCGATACGTCGACCGAGAGCATCCCAGACGTGCTCGATGAGGTTTAGGTCTGGAGAACAAGCAGCCCACTCCATTCGCCTGGTATCTTCTGTTTCAAGGTACTCCTCCACGATGGCAGCTCGGTAGGGCCGTGCTTTATCATCCATCAGGAGGAAAGTGTGACCCACTGCACCCCTGAATAGGCAGGGGTGTACGTGCACCAATCATAATCCCACCCCACACCATCAAACCACGACCTCCATACAGGCACCCTTTCAAGGACATTAAGGGGTTGGTATCTGGTACCTGGTTCACGCCAGACGAAAACCCGGCGAGAATCACTCTTCAGACTATATCTGGACTCGTCCGTGAACACAACCTGGGACCACTGCTCCAATGACCAGGGGTCAGTGGAATGCACTTTGCAGGTCTCTGAGCGAATAAACCATGTCTGGTCAGTCGTCTGTAGACTGTTCCAGTGGCTGCAGTAAGGTCCTGAGTAAGGCTACCTGCAGTACTCCGTGGTCGTCTGCGGGCAGTGATGGTTAGATATCGGTCTTCTTGTGGTGTTGTACACTGTGGACGTCCAGTACTGTAGCGCCTGGACACGTTTCCTGTCTGCTGGAATGGTTGCCATAATCCTGAGATCACACTTTGTGGTACACGGAGGGCCCGTGCTACGACCTGCGGTGTTTGACCAGCCTCTAGTCGCCCTAGTATTCTACCCCTCATAACGTCATCAATATGTGTTCCTTGAGTCATTTTCAACACACAGTCACCATTAGCACGTCTGAAAACGTCTGCAGACTTACTCGCTGCACCGTACTCTGACATGCACCAACACCCCTCTTCTATGTAGATTTCTGCCAGCGCCACCGACCGGAGGTCAAATGCACCGCATGGTCATACCCCGAGATGATTTAAACCCGCATACCGCCCACCAGAGCGTTGTTTCACAATGTATCAGCATTATCCTTAATTTATGAGCATGAGTGTATCTCAGCTTCAAATAAAAGGGTCGGTGAAAGAAGGTGCTTCAAATAAAAGGGCCACGTTATACTTTAACTACGGCGGCTTGCGACCAGTTTACTATCTTAGCCGTTTCGGAAAGGCTTCCATCGTTGGCCCGAAAACCAATGATCATTCTCTTTTCGATGTCAGATCAATAGCTCCGTTTCCTCATTAAGACAACGACTGCACCGTTTCCCGCGTCCGCCCGACACGCTTTGTATATCCTCCGCAGCTGGTACTGCTATCAGTAGTCTGTGAATGGTTATTGCACACTGACGTCGAACATAGGCAGTGGTCGCATTAATTTGTTAAGTGTAATATCAGGTCTGATGAAAAGGGTATTTGCTTGTTGTGAAGTAAGAATTCAATGAAGACATGTTTATTCTCGTTATTAGCGCACGGTCCTGCCCCATTATCCTGCTTTGACTCATGATGTCATCATTGTGGCGGCCACTTATTTCTTGACCATATCAAGATGTCGACTTCAGGGTAGGTCATAACGCCGGCAATCAAACGTAAGTAACGCGTGAAATGTTTCATTCGACCAAAGAAATGAAACTAACGACACAGTCGTGGGAATTTGGAAGTTTTAGGGGGGGGGGGGGAAACTAGAAATACAGTAAGAATAAAGTCATCGTTCCAAAAAAAAAACCTCGAGAAGAAACCAAACATATAAATACAAAAAATATATTTCACTGTCGTGTATAGCTCAAACGTAGACAGCGATACCAGGCTCTCAAATACATTTCGAAAACCTGGTACCGAAAATTTCTCTTCACCAATAGCTCAAAGGAAATCTGCGATACCAACAAACCACAACTAGCAAAATTAACTACTATCCATACCTAACGAGATCTAAATAACTACGACGAACTCCACGATACCAGCCACTGTAAATTACTAAATATGAATTTCCACAAACGAACCAAACCATAGAAACATAAAAAATACCTATTTCGATATCCAAATCTCAAAAACAATTTACTAACGTAGAGAAACGCACTAAACTTTTTACAGTAAAGACCAAAAATACATAAAAACGTACTTACCACTCAGTCAGCTAACAAATAAGTATAGACGGGGACAACACACACTAACACGCATACCCAATACCAAACGAAACAAAAAAATAGCTTTAAAACTATGAACAATACAACGAACTAACGATTTCAAAACCCAAAACAAATAAGTAGCCAATAACTAACTGACAAGACAACAAAAACAAACTCTCAAAACACCGGGCTTAATTGACTTGCTAAGACATGCCTTGCAGTTCCCTTCCAGAGATAAACTACTCTTGCGGACGTATAAGTGACTGAGGCTCGTTGAGATGGACAGGTGCTTATCGTTGCGCATATGTTATATCCGTGAAAGGTGTCCAACAGCAGGCGACTTTCAAGTAGCACTTTTTTGTTGTTGTTGTTGAAGCATGGCTGCATTTACCGGTCCTCGTGAACTTGGAGAAAAAACGATTTTGAAGTTCGAAAATTCCTCACCAATTACGATGAGAGCTTCAGCATGAAGCGAAGACGTGCGGTGTGCAACTGCTGAATCAGGATTTATTGATCACATCTTTTTTCACCAATGCATAACTTCTCCTGAGTGTAGCTAACGGAACGACTTTGGTTTATTTTATGCAGAACAGAGCATGAGCACACTCTGCCAATGCGTTCATGTCAGCATCAAAAGGTGCATCCATGACGGTATTATAAGATGTTTTTAATACCAGTAATCCTCCTACTTGTTCTGTGGCCTCCATGCATGAAAAACCAATTCAGGATCAATTGTAAAACCCGTTTCGAATACTGACGTCCGGCCTAAACAGTATCTGAACTGGCTAGTCGATGCACTACCGTATATATATATATATATATATATATATATATATATATATATATTACTAGCTTAGCGCCCGACGCTTCACTTGCAATAAACTGTATGGTCTGCACAGGTTTGTTTTGGTTTTCCTTTATCGAATTTTTATGTTGTTTACAAACCGCGACACCTTCTAAACTTTTCACCCTAATTGAGGCCATATAAGCATGAACGTCTGACCAAAAAGGAATTCTGGTAACTGATATCGAAGGTTTTTTGTTAACTATGTTTGTGCATTCTTGTGATGATCTTTCCGTAGAAACTTCCATCACCTAACAGACATTTCTTTATATCTAACTGAAAAGTGAAATACCATATTTTCATAGACTGTGTTTTAAATTTTTTTTAATATAATGGAACACTTCCTTAAAAATTTTAATCACCTATTCCAATCCCTTAAGGGTTGAATAGTTAAACACGTATTTTTTATTTCTAACAGGGAATCTAAATAGAAATTTGCAGATATTTAACTTTTAAAATAATTTCATAATGAAATAATATCAGATAATATTCATCCCCTGTCTCACTCATTTAGGAGGTTGAATTTCCAGAAACACTGGAACATGCATTTTCTTTTATTTCCAAGCCAGAAGTCAAATATCAGTTTTCATAGATTTAATAGTAGCTTCGAAGAAACTTTCACCCATTATTTTACCCCCTTAATGGTTTAATTTTCAAATGTTGAAACACGAATTTTTTTATTTGTGATCGATAAACCATGTATCATATTTCGTGGGTCTAGCTTCAAAATTTTCGTAATAGCGACATATTTTCAGTAAACCTTTCATCCCCAGTTTCACTCTCTTAGGAGAGGAATTTCGAAAAATGCCTTCAGAAACGACGCCTAAAGTACACAGTCGAAACTCTCTCCAAATTTCAAGTTTCTGTCCTTTGTGTATTCTACTGGGTGACGTTGAGTCAGTGAAAGAGGTGAGTCAGTCAGTCGGAATATTGCCTTTTATATATAGAGATTAATAGAGGTGTAGTCATGGGCCGCCCGTGACTATAAATTCTAGATTAATGATATACCTCAACATTATAACGTAACAATATTTTTTTTATTTTCTAATTAGTGTCCATCGCGCTTCGGTGCTACAGCTCCACATTTAAAGACTATGTGGCTACAGTAGGCTTTATATAAACTTGAGTTTTTTAGCCGACCCTAACGCAACGACACGGTTGTTAGTTTTACGAGAAAACTGTCGCAGGTGCAATTAATGAGACAAGTAAAATATTCTAACGGCATTGGTAAAAAATTTGCACATTTGTACTTATATTTTGAATTATTTAGCATGTTTATGATAATACCACACGGTTCAAAAGACGCATGTTAAACATATGTTATAGTTTGTGATGGAGTATTGAATTTCGCTTTATTTAGATTTAAATAGATTGACAAAATGAAATGAAAAAAAGCCCTTAGGTGGAGTGACAGTAAATGCTTTTTCTTTTGTAATATTTTATATTCATCGGGAAATTTGACATGCTTATTATCATACATATATACTGAAAATATTCGTTATATCGCTAAGTATGCAATTTATACAATCTCTAGAGGTATAAATTAAACATTTCGCAATATACGCTATACGTTGTAACGAGTATTTGGAGCCACACGGTATGATAATAAGCACGCCAGATAACGTGATGAACACAAAGCAAAAATTGTTATCTCTCACTCTTCGAATTATTTTCTTTTTATTTTATTTTCGTCCATCTATTTAAATCGAAATAAAGTGAAATGCAATACTCCATCACAAACTGTAACATAGGTAGTGACAAACTGAAGGAGATGTAACGCTCAGTATATCTATACAGTTCTTGAAAATGGAGTTGTAGCTCCGAAACGAGTTGGGTACTACTCAGAAAACTGGAAAAAGACAGAAAAAATTAACTCGAGGCGCAAAAATTACTAACGAAATATATCCCTAACCAACCTATATGTGACAGATACAGCCATGTTTATTTCCATCTTGTATATGTATTTCCTGATGTGAACGGTCTTAAACCGTCATTGGTAATTGTAAATGTTTTAGTGCAGTCGGTAGCGGTTGTAGTAGGATCAAGGAGCTAATATAACGGTAAGCCACGGTGGTCGCCTGCATGGAACAGGAGGCGCGACATAGTCCGTATCAGGCAACCCCTTGGACGGCGGCCAACGCCGATACAAGCTAGCCATTGTCTTGGCCGACACCCTCCCTAACACATAATTGGCGAATCGCCCGTGTAATCCTGCGCCCCCGGTACACGGCCACTTTGCACTGCTGGACGATATATATTGCGGGACGATAGATATTGCGCTGCCACGTTAGGTTGCATTCCATGTGCTCTTAGCTTAATTTTGTAGATGTGCACTTCATTCACTTTTATGTCTACTTGCAATCTGTTGCTAGTTCGTGAACATACGTAGCGGTCTTCTTTTTTTTTTTCACGTCTTCGATTATCCTGTAAGAAAGTTGAGAGACATGTGTTGCGGAGAATAACGAACTTCACACAACACTATTTAATGTTTTTTAATGAACTCTGCAATAACGGTAGGAAGGGTACAGGCCGAAGGGCATTCCCTGGATGATGTCATTCTGGAAGGCTCAACGGATTAACGGAAATATGCATCTATCTTGGGGGGGGGGGGGGACACCATGTCCACCACTATAAGCAGTTTGTTTCTCCTCAGAACGATGCCATCTACCAGCAGGGCAGTGCAACGTGTCACACAGCTCGCAGCGTACGAGCGTGGTTCGAAGATCACCAGGGTGAGTTTACCGTACTCTGATGGCCACAAAACTCCCCAGATTTAAACCCAGTTGAGAATCTCTGGAACCATATCTATCGGGCTGTTGGCAAAATGAGTCCTCAACAGGGAAACATAACGCAGTTGGATGTGGCACTGGAGTCCCTATCGGCATCTTCCAGAACAGCAATGACTCTGTTGCTTCACGCCTCTCAGAGGTCTGCGCTGCGAAAGGTGGCTATTCACGCTTTTGACACGTGGTCAGATTAATGAGACTGGACACTATAAGTAGAGTCATCCATATAGCCATTAGATAGCAAATACTGATTAAGAAATATGTGTGCTGTTTTATTCACTACTTCAATTCAGCGCCCAACATAACGGTAGTAGGAAGGGAACATTCTTGAGGGGTAGGGAGCACCCAGCCGCGAGCGGCAGTGCCAGGCGACCAAATAAACATCAATCACATCAAGATTGAAAGCTTTATTTTCTTAGCCTATGAGTGCATTCATTTGTTAAACACCGAAATCACTTCCAAAATCGTACGAAAAACAAAGGTGCTGAAAGAATCAGCCAGGCCTTTCGCAATGGGCTGACGATGCACCCAGCAAGAAGTCGGCACCGGCTACCAGTACTGGAGACGCCGCCCCACACAACCTCCAAGTTCGCGCAGCCGCTGGCCGCACTACAACATCCAGAAAAGCGCTCATCATATTACATGAGAACTTGGGTGATCCTTAATCCCCACCGATTACCAAAATACAAGGTTAATTATAAATGACTGAAGCCATTTCGTAAAGTCACTGTTGCTTCATTAATTGACACATTGCCAAAAACTTAAAACCTTTCGTACTACTGCTGCCGCACTTCGGACTTCTGATGTGAGGGCACGCCAGTGATATGTGAGGCTAGATGGTGAAAGGCAGTGAGAATGCCCAGGTTGTGCTTGAATTGCTTTCACATCAGTCTGCCGTACTAAACTACCACATTTAGAACGAAGTTCAACGAGGATCCACCAACTGCCAACGCAATTAGGCGACGGTATGCGCAGTTAGAAGCTTCATCTGGTAGACTGCAGGGGCGGGCAAACGTTGCACGCGGCTCATGAGCACACAGCGCTGCACGTGTGCTGCTCGCGTGCAATCGTCGAACGGAGCAGTGGCGACAGCCGACAGGTTGCCGCAGTGTAGTTCCAGGCTAAGCTGCGGACGTTGAAGCGAAGCGACCACTACGTAGTGAATTTCAATAACCGGAAAATGCAGAGTGAATCAAGGAAACGGAGAATTGGAGATTTGCTATCTTTTAAAAAGGAATGGGAGAATCATTTTTTCTCTGTGCAAAAACGTGAAAATTGGAAATGTATAATATGTGACAGTATTCTCGCTGGTCAGCGGAAGTTTAATATTGAACGCCATTATAATAAATTTCAGTATGTTGCCGTTCTTAGTGCAATAAAAGAGGAATTTCTCAAGCGATTTGGGGATATATCTTACTTATCCCAAGGTTTTGAATAGTTCTCGAGACAATCTGCTGTTTCTGTAGATGATATTCATCCCAGTTTGCAAATGGAATTAATAGGTCTACAGCGTAATTCTCGTCTGAGAGACCGGTTCCATTTTGGCAAGACGTGTGATAGATTTTTATCACGACTTTCCACAGCAAGTTTCCTCGTCTCCATCGTGAAGCCGCGAAGATAATGTCAATGTTTGGCTCGACATACGTTTGTGAGGGATTTTTTTCTGTTATGAAAATTAATAAGTCTCGGTTAAGAGCAAACATCAGTAATGAAAATTTAGGTAACTGTTTGCGTTTGTCTGTATGTAGAAATTTTGTTTCAGACATTAAACGTATTGTAAACTCCACCTGTGATAATTAAATAAAACGTATCGTAGGTAATAGGTACTCTTTCAAACGATGATTACTTTCAAGCACTCCTACTAACCTTATTCCTTCATTCAATAAAGCAGGCCAGGAAACAAAACGCATTACAGAGGAAGAAGCGGAGAGACGGTATGGTGGGGAGGGAAGAGAAGCGGGTGGCCAGCTTGCCCCTATGTGCACGCAGAACACCTGTTAACTGCACACGTGCATGTGCACCGCACACGTGCAGAATTCCTGCGCGCCCCTGTGGTAGAGGAAATCAACGTATCGGCATGCAATGAGTGAAGAGACGTTTGATCGCGTGCGGGCAAGTTTCGCACGTGGCCCACAAAAGTCGATGTACAGAGCAAACTGAGAGCTGGAGATGTGACAACCGAGCGTTTGGAAGACTCTATGGAAACGACTGAAGCTGAAGCATTATCGCTTGCAGTTGCTACAAGCCTTGACTCCCAATGACGAAGTCAGGCGCTTTGAATTTTTGGCACAGTTGCAACAGATTATGGAAGAGGATGGATTTTGTGAGAAACTCATCCTCAGTGATGAAACAACATTTTTTTGTGAATGACACAGCCAATTGAGCGAATCTGAAGGTCTCAGAACCACCACGCTACCGTGCAGCCACATTCGAGATTCACCAAAAGTTAACGTGTTCCGTGCAGTTTCATGGTTTAAAGTTTACTATCCCTTTTCCTTCTGCGAAAAGACCGTTATAGGATACGTGTATCTAGACATGCAGGAAACTGGCTCGTGCCACAAATGGACACCGACAGGTGAACTTCATCTATCAAACGACGAAGCTTCCACCACGATGTTCGTGATTTCTTAAACAGGAAATTGTGATGGAGTTGATTAGTAATTCATGTCAAGGCCTCAACGCTCATCCGTTCTTATTCCATATTTTTGCGTGTGGGTTAACGTGAAAGATTCAGCGTTTTAAGCCTCCTTTATCAACAGCCCTACCAGAACTGCGAGCTCACACGGACAATGGGGAATAGACTGATAGGGACATGCTGCATCGAACGTGGGAAGAACTGGCTTATCGACTTGATATATGCATAATGGGTACGGAGGGGAGGGGGGGGGCAAGAATAGAGCGCCTGTAGTACATAAAAAAACGTTTTTGAGTTTTTTTAGGTGTGTGCAAAACCCTGTGACAGTATACGAAATAATACCGGTACAGCAAATCTGTAATGTCGCTTCAGTTGTTTATAACAACATTGTATAAAGAGCAGGAAACATTGGAAATACAATAATTCTACAATATGATTATTACACCAGTAAAAAGAAACAATTGAGCTTAAGAGGTTAACAGAAAGAAGAAAATAGTAGAATGAGATTTTTACTCTGCAGCGGAGTGTGCGCTGATATGAAACTTCCTGGCAGATTAAAACTGTGTGCCGGACTGAGACTGGAACTCGGGACCTTTGACTTTCGCGGGCAAGTGTTCTACCATCTGAGCTACCCAAGCACGACTAACCCCCCCCCCCCCCCCCCCGCCGTCCTCACAGCTTTACTTCTGCCAGTACCTCGTCTCCTACCTTCCAAACAAAGGTCCCGAGTTCGAGCCTCGGTCCGGCACACAGTTTTAATCTGCCAGGAAGTTTCATATCAGCGCACACTCCGCTGCAGAGTGAAAATCTCATTCTGGAAACATCCTCGCGGCTGTGGCTAAGTCATGTCTCCGCAATATCCTTTCTTTCAGGAGTACTAGTTCTACAAAGTTCGCAGGAGAGCTTCTGTAAAGTTTGGAAGGTAGGAGACGAGGTACAGGCAGAAGTAAAGCTGTGAGGACGGGGCTTGTCGTGCTTGGGTAGCTCAGATGGTAGAGCACTTGCCCGCGGAAGGCAAAGGTCCCGATTTCGAGATTGGTCCGGCACAAAGTTTTAATCTGGCCGGAAGTTTCAAGAAAATAGTAGATTAAAACTGCGTGTCGGGCCGAGACCCGCACTTGGGACCTTTACCTTTAGCGGGCAAGTGCTCTGCTAACTGAGCTGCCCAAGCACGACTCACTATCCGTCCTCACAGCCTTAGTTCCGACGGAACCTCGTCTCCTACTTTCCAAACTTCACAGAAACTCTCCTGCAGACCTCTCGCGGTTCTAGGCGCGCAGTCCGGAACCGTGCGACTGCTACGGTCGCAGGTTCGAATCCTGCCTCGGGCATGGATGTGTGTGATGTCCTTAGGTTAGTTAGGTTTAAGTAGTTCTAAGTTCTAGGGGACTGATGACCACAGCAGTTGAGTCCCATAGTGCTCAGAGCCATTTGAGCCATCTCCTGCAGACCCTGCAGAACTAGCACTCCTGGAAGCAAGGATATTGCGGAGACATGGCTTAGCCACAGCCTGGGGGATGCTTCCAGAATAAAATTTTCACTCTGCAGTGGAGTGTGCGCTCATATGAAACTTCCTGGCAGATTCAGTCGATAGAGTACTTGCCCGCGAAAGGCAAAGGTCCCGATTTCGAGTCTCGGTCCGGCACACAGTTTTAATTTTTCAGGAAGTGGATGTTCAAAGACTGCCTACATTACTAACATTCAATCCGAGTTGCAGGTTGCCTGTCTAATGGCTACGAGGAGAAAAAAATGATTTTCAGTATTTCATGTAATTATTGTCCGAATTTAAAAATTTAAAATGCTGTCAGAAATAAAATTTTTCATGGTGAATACCACGTCTACGGCTGTACACTGTAATCCGTTATCATTTATCTCTAAATAAATAATATTGGGTTTCAAAGTAAAATTGAAGGCATGAAAGATCACCAATGGTACAAGGACGTGTCATTACGTCCAATGCTGGGGTGCTTGCCAATATCGGAGAGCCCTGGCAGTAGTGACAATGTGTAAGGGAAAAATGAATTGAAGTTTGTGTTGGGGAGGGCACTCAGTTTAGGTAGTTCGTGCAGCAGTGTTGACCATCGTACTGCGGTGGTGTAATGGTTAGCATTTCTGCCTAGCAAGCAAGAAGACCCAGATTCGAGTCCCGGCCGCAGCACAAATTTTAATTCATTTCGTCTGTTTCGATCATTTTTTAAATTCTTTGATTTATTAGTGCACTGTCTGGTGATCATTCCTTGTGGTGGCCAGAAGAATTCGACCAAAACCTTTACGATGTGTACGGCTGCCCTCACGTTCCCACTATCGCATCTTAATGCCCAGATATCTGGATATTGTCCGATTCAACCAGTCTGCCAAATGGTGACCCACAATGAGGCAAATTTAATACTCTTGTCAGGTGCTGATAACGCTGTCTCATACGATAACGCTGCATTTTCGTGTCCTTCATAGTGATTGCACGACATATCAAGCTGCTCACACCTTTTATGTACCCTACCTGGTAACGACACTAAAGACGAACAAGACTAAAGAACTCTGGGCGTCATTCAGTCTGTCACAAAGAACTGCAACTCTATAATCATTTATATAGGCCTACACGCCGACGGTTTGTTCGTGTAAAGTGTTACATTGGCATCTGATTATGTCTTCTGGGTGTCTTACATTTTGGTCACGCAGTTCATATTGTGTGGCCTGTCTTATCTGCTGCATCCTGAATATTAGTCCAATCAACGAAGGAAAATTAGGGGAAAAATTTCTGTAATCGCAAATTCTTGTAAAGTGGTAGGAGAGAGTTCAATGACGAATTTGGACGTGCAAATATGACTTTCCTTGTTTTTAACGAGTAATTCGAAAAACTGCAGTTTCTAGCCGTAACGTTTCCCAGTATAAAATTAAATTACGTTGAACCTTCTACAAAAAAATCGTATTCATTTTTATTAGTTTTTGCGTTTCAGGAAATGAAAAAATCATAGGTTATTAAAAATTGTGTATTAATGGTATAAAATTAATGTTTACTGAGAAATGGAGTGGGTTATGAAAAAATATTAATCTTTTTCACCACTTCTAGGAATAGTAGGGCCGCATTAATGGATCATTTATGTTCTCGGAGTGGAACAGGATGGAGGGGCGATGCAGGGTAGAAGCGTGAGGGAAGATAGGTTGCCTGATTGTGGTCAAACACTTCCCTCCTTCAAAGATCGGCAAAAGAGCGAACAGGCGATTCCTCACTCTTTCTACCCCACTACGTCACAAGAAACGACTGTATATTGTTTCACGTAGTTATACCGAACCTTCCCTAGCGCGCTATATGAATCACTGTGGATGCAGGGCCGAGGATGCCCGGAATGGTTTATATTCCGCAGAGTACATGGAATACAAATATGACTTACTAATAATATTAGCGCAGAAAACGGATACGTAGATAATTACTAAATATCTGCAGAGTGATTGAGCCGTGGTAAAAATTGCTGTTTTGAAGAGCGCGCAGCAGCGCGTTGTGTGAAGCAGTCGCCCTCCATTTCTGGCGGTGGCGCCGCTGTGGCAATCGCAGCTTTGGTGTCTCCGTCTGGTGGGAAAGGGGAAATGTTGCCTGTTCACGTGCATTTTATGGGCGCTATGAGCTCGCCAGTTGGTCAGTCTGGGCGAGTTTGGAGTCAATTTGGGATCAGTCTCTCGTCCCCAGCTTGCTAGATTGTCTCTCGTCCGAATTTGTGGCGCAGTGAGAGAACTCAACAAGTGATCGCCCGGTCGGGGGCTGAGTTCCTGCATCTGAGTCTGCGCGTTAGGCCGCCAGTCTGCTCGAGTTGCTCGGGCAACGGTCATTGGCGGTTGGATAGATCGGTTGGTCGGTCGCGAACTGAGACACAAGATGACTTGTCCGCCTTGAGCATCGGCGCATGTGAGGTCGCCACGTGAGTCCAGTGGGCCGCGCCGTATAGCGAGGGGTAGTGACTTCGCGGCCGACACGAGAGCAACAGGAGTCAATCCACGACATCGGTCTGGCCGGTGCGAGCTGCGACGCCGTGAGACGGGAGATCGGCGCGCCTTCCTGCGTCCGTTGAAGCGGCTGGCAGTGGACGGTTCGGAGAGCGTTTTGGGGGTGCTGCGCCAGGTCTTCGCCAGAATTCGCAGTTTATTAGAAGTTATGGTGATATGTTGTTTCATTTACTTGTTAAATTCTAGTTGTTTTCTTGGTGAGGTCACCAGCCGCTTTGTTTTGGGGTCGTTCCACCATTCTTCTCCGTTTGCCCAACCGCGGGAAGGTGGTTATTTATGAATTGGGTGGTCCGTTTTTCCCTTTTGGAGTAGGGGCGGGTTAGAGAAACCTGCGGTTCGGGTTGTTCGGTAATCTCCCTGTCAATCTGCCGTACGTTAATAGCTGCCTCTGTCATGTTTGTCGGATTCGGTGTGTTAACGAATTTAGTGCTTGAAGTGTAACGGCCGAATTCCTGAAATATGTTTTTATCTTGTCTATCATCTTGAGAGGCGGTATATGTGTACAGTAGAGCATGTATGGCCAACCTTGCATAATTTTATGTAAGATTGCATTTCATGGGCTTTTATTTAAATGGTCATTTTAGTATATAAAGTTGCCACCCTTCCACCGTAAGACTTTTATCAGAAGTTAAAATAAAGTTGCACCTTCGGTCGCAAGTTAATCTCTTAATTTTAGTGTTTTGTACCATTTTCATCCCTCCTACGGGGTGCATAGTTTATGTGCTTTTGTGAATTGTTAAAACTTTTACTTTAAAGTAATCTGGTGTGTTGCAGATTTGCACCTGTGTAGTCTTTCAGAGGTTGTTGTGAGGGGTCGTGACTACGGCCGTGTCAAAAGGGAACCGCAAGGTTCTCAGCCCGAAAGCTCATACACTCCAAAATTAGTTTCTTTCTGCCTCTAAATTAATTGTAACTTGATATTTATAGGGTGCTTTCTGCTTATAATTTTAAAACTGTTTCTTAAAAAAAAAAGCTTTTAGGAATAAAATTCCCATTTGTTGAAAGCAATTTCATTTTGATTTCATCAGTTACTCCCTGGCAACTACTTCCACGCTCACATAGTGTGATTAAATGTGTTAATTTCTTGATGAATCGCTAGTAAATAAAGTAAATTCTTAATAAAAAGTTCTGAAAGTAAATTCACGGTTCAGTGTTCAATACTGCTACAGGGGAAATTGATTCTTAGTCATCCTGTACGGCAGCAGCAGCGATCTTCACCCACTGTCAGCGTTGCTCGCTTTTCAGTTTGCAGGTGGACTATTCCTCCCCAGCATTCCCTGTCCAGTTCCCTCGCGCGATTAGACAAAATAACTTACCTGAGCTCGTGTTTACATCGGCTTTCACTCCGAAGACTTGCCAGGCGTATTTTCCCTGATGTTACGGCTGATATTAGCAATATCTTGTTATTGGTCTGTAGCTGGAGCCAGCCCAAACAAATACTGCTCATCACGTCTTCCATGTTGAGCCCAGCGTCGACGGAATGCGTCGGTTTCTTTCCAGTTACACGCAAAACCGCAAATCTACGTGTCCATTGGATAGAGGAATCCTAGATTAGTCTTGTGCGATATACGTTTTATCGGTTTGTCTTGACATGGACGGAAAAACACGAAGCGTAACCAGTAATCCAGCAGGACAATACCTCCGATAAAACGATAATCGCTCGATCGAATGGATACATAAAGTCTTTTTCTTCTTCTTTTGCTGCTGCCTTTATCCCGCACTGTGCGCAGGGTCAGCAGGGTTAAGTACGGATTTGGCATGGTTAATTTTTTGGGGTGGCCGGATGCCCTTCCTGCCACCATCC
Organism: Schistocerca nitens; assembly: GCF_023898315.1. Lineage (NCBI taxonomy): Eukaryota > Metazoa > Arthropoda > Insecta > Orthoptera > Acrididae > Schistocerca > Schistocerca nitens. The sequence goes on from NW_026045946.1 coordinate 299,030, forward strand.
CATACCCCCGGGACGCAATTCGTGTACCCCAGCTGTCTGCGACTAGCATAGTGCGTGAAATAGTGTGAAAGTGTTTCAGATGTCGGCGAATCGTGTAACTGAGGTGGGACGTGGGGACCAGCCCGGTATTCACCTTGTAGGATGTGGAAAACCGCCTAAAAACCACATCCAGGCAGGCCGGCATACCGGCCGTCGTCGTTAATCCGCCGGGCGGATTCGATCCGTGGCCGGCGCAACACTTTAAAAATAGTTTTGTTTGTAACAGTAAACAAACCAACACTTTCCTTCGACACTGCACATCACATGAAAGAAGTGACGCATGGTATTTCTGTGGGCTGACTGCAGCTGCCCATTACGAAAACGAAATTTCAAATATCCGCCGAAACACCAGTAAAAATGCACACTGTATAGTGGAGTTGTTTTCCGTTTATTAAGAGGGTGGGTTGTTAAGTCAGCTTTTAAGTAAAATACGTTCCACTACACAGAAATTTACGACAACACGATTTTTCCCCATTACACATTTTTTTTTTTTTTTTTTCATTTTGGGCTTGGGTGACTAGCCTGAACAGGCTCATTAGTTATCCGGCGTCACAAGGCGTGCGCTTAATGCCCAGTCGTATCACTACACCTCAGATTAAAGACAAAACGAAAATTCCAGACTGGTAGTAACGTGTGACCGCTCGTCAAAAGCCTGTATAACCATCTTTTGAAGCGGGAGAGCTGCGAGACGTGCAGGAAGAATGTGAAAATGCTGGAAGATACTGACAGGGATGTGGAGCCATGGCGATACCACTGCCGTGGCCAGATGCGCTAGGTTTCTCGATGGATTCTCAATCGAATTCATTGCGTAGACAGCCCAATCGGGGTGGTGCCACAGATTCTCGACTGGGCTTAAGTCCGGGGAGTTCCTTTTCCAGGGGAATATGGTGAACTCATCCTGGTGCTCTTTGATCCACGCACGTACACTGCGG